>NC_057813.1:310806527-310865072 GCF_018294505.1 Triticum aestivum | reverse complement strand
TGAAGTTGGTACAATAGATATAATACTATATGAAATTGGAATGAGTTTACAATAGTACCTAAAAGTAGTGATTTGCTTTATTATACTAATGGATCTCACAAGGTTCTTTGTTAAGTTTTGTGTGGATGAAGTGTTCGAAGATCGAGGAGTTATCAATATGAGAAGAATAAGGAGAGGCCAGAGTTCAAGCTTGGGGATGCCCAAGGCACCCCAAGTAAATATTTCACGGATAGTCAAGCATCTAAGCTTGGTGATGCCCTGGTTGCATCCCATCTTTCTTCTTCAACAATTATCAGTATACCTCGGTTTTGTTTTGGTTCACATGATATGCGTCTTTTGTGTTTATTTTTCTTTTATTTTCCTTTATGCACCATGCTAGTATGACATAGTACTTCATTGATTAATAGAATGCTTCATGTGCTTCACTTAAATCTTTTGAGTATGGCTTTATAGAATGCTTCCTGTGCTTCACCTATATATTTGGAGCTTGGATATTGGTCAATCTATATTAATTGTAGAATGCTCTATGAACTTCACTTATATCTTTTAAAGTATGAATAAAATTATCATCGAAATTGGGCTTGGAAGAGTATCATTAAAATATGTAGCTAAAAAGGCATTAAAGAAAGCGCTTGTTGGGAGACAACCCAATATTTACCCCTACTGTTTTTGTGTGTTCTCACGATTATGCTACTATATTAATAACCTTTTATAGCTTTTGTTTCAATAAAGTGCCAAGTGAGACCTTTGGGATGATCTATTGTCGGTGTACAAAAGAATGGGTTCTTTCTGTATCCCTTACTTGTGCACGGGTAGTTGCAGCCACACCTGTGGCCAGGCCTGGCAGGGCAGCAGAAGATAAAATGCGAAGACTGCCAACACAGATACTCGGGGAAATGGGAGCAGAAGGCGAGCTGGACCTCCCCCGGCAACACCCATGCCGGGGCAACCTGCGCAGTGCCAGCAAGCCAATCACCCTTGAGGCTGAGAGTTCTGACACCATCGACAATGTTAAGACCAAGATTTGGGAACGCATGCGTGGTAGCATGCAGATCTTCATGAAGACTGATAGCCTGCGGGTACACGTGGGGCCAGAAGACGAAGACCCTCGGCAAGACCCTTGCCGGGGACGACTGCAAGGCCCCCGGCAAGCCTTGCTGGGGAAGATCGTTGGTCCGCATCTAGGCCCGCGCCCAGCAAGGATTTGCCACCTCACCACCATTCCAATACGATGACCAGTGTGCCAACTAAGCAGGCGTCTGCGTGGCAGCATGCAGATCTTCGTGGAGGCTCTACCATCGTGCCAACATGATAGCTAGTTAGCCAGTGTGGCACTGCATGCCTTGTCAGCCTGGACGCGTGTCGAAGCGAGGAGGGGCGGCGATGGACGAGATAGCTGATGTTGCCGTCCTCGATAAAGGAAGATGACACGTAGGCAACGCATTAAATGTGTTTGTCCTATGGTGCCGAGTGATAAGCTCACACACTGTAGCTTGCTTTCCACCTCCAGCGTGCCACTGTGGCAACCCCTTTTACGTATAAAAGGAGGCCAAGGCGTACAGAGAGAGGATTCGGACTTTTGGACCAGGCACGCACCGTAGCTAGTTCAAAAGCTCAAGAACACATATATCCAGACAAGCAGGACTAGGGTAATACGCATCCTTGCGGCCTGAACCTGGGTAAAATTCCCTTGTGCTGACTGATAGACCTGCGCTTCGTGCAGCTACTCTCCCCACCGAATGTAGAAGGGATTCTTTTGGTCCCATAGGTGTTCGTTTCCCCGAAATCTTCGACGTGCCAGGTCGGGGGGGATTAGTTGTGAGAATTTGGTCTGTTAGTGAGTGCAACAGCTTCTTCATCGCCATGGCGCCGAAGAAGAAGTCCATTGCAGCGATCGGCCCATCCGTGGCCGCACCGCCCGTGCCCGCACGGACGGGCGACATGGCAGATGTCAGTGGCAGAGGAGATCAAGATCATCCACACCACCCAGATATGAGAAGCCAGGCGGGCGGTGCCGTCCGCAGCGGTGACGGCAGCCTGCACGCCGCCGCGCCCAAGGACGGAGCCGCACTACCTACGGGTGGTGCGGGGACCTCCAAGGGCAGAAGGATGCCCCTGCAAGCGCATGCACCGCGGTCTTCCCTGCTCGTGTGTGATGAACAGCGCCGCGACAGTGAGGACCCCGGGCGAAACCGTGGCAAGAGCCCTCAGCGTCACTCTCACGAAGCGTAGGGCCGACATGCACGTCGTTATGCTGGTGAGAAAGGCATGTAGCCACGGAATCGTAATGGGACTCCTTCAAACATCGTTAGAAGTCCGAGTTCCTCCCATTCCTCGCGTCTATCGCTGCCACCCACACGAGCAGAAGCATTGGTGCAAGCGCATCTACTCCTCGACTTTCCTCCTGCTCTAGGGAAGCAAGAAGAGTGGAGGGATGCCATCCAAAGCTTTATTGGCCATGCCAACAGGGATGGTCACTGGGAAGCAAGTCCCTCGCGGCGCCGGACCACTGAGCCGGCGCGCCTTGACAGTGGAAGGGTTGGGGGCACCGCAACCACGGTGCACTCCCCTCCACCGCGGCTAGCCCGTCCGATTGACGCCTATGACAATGTGTCCACGGCGTCATCTGACCCACGGGCGTGTTGCGAACAACGTCAAGTCCTTCGACGGCGGTTCAAGGAAGACGCTCAGACCACTATCATGCGATGACAAGAGGCACGTCACCAATCTGATAGGCATGTTGGGCCCGCTGCGTACAAGCCTGCACCAGGGGATCTTGGCGACTTGCCCTATGCAATAACTTGTCCAACGTTCACCCATGAGCTGCGGCAGTTCCAGTGGCCCAACACCCGCACGTTCAGACCGGAGGTTCTGGAGAAGTACGACGGCAAGACCCATCCGTCTGAATTCCTGAGCGTTTACACCATTGCGATGCAAGCTGCGGAGCACGAGATGACAAGGTACTCACCAACTATTTCCCGTTGGTGCTCAAGCCCAACGTCGGGTTATGGTTGATGCATTTGCTCGATAGACTCCATCTCCTCTTGGTCCGATCTGTGCCACGAGTTTGTTGGTGCCTTCAAGGGCGGACATGTAGCTCCTGGCTAGGCAAGCGATTTGCATGTGATCCCTCAGAGGGATGGCAAATGGCTGCGCATGTACATACATAGATTCAACCGTGTGCAGTACAACATCCCCGATGTTCATCCTGCAGCTGTCATCAGCGTGTTCCATCAGAACATGTGCAATCGTAAGATGCACGAGGAGCTAGCGATGGTCAAAGTGGCGAATGTTGCCAAACTGCATGTTCTAGCCGACAGATATGCCCAAGCTGAGGAAGGGAGAAAGTACCCCGGCGAAGATGCTGACATGGGAAGTGACTCAGAAGACGAAGACGCTGTGACCCCAGCAAAGAAGGGTCGACGAGTAACAGGAAGTGCAAGGGCAAGACTGTGCTTGCCGTCGAGGAATCCAACGACCCCAGCACCGTCAAGAAGGCCAAGGTAGATGACCTCAGCAAGGTGATTGCCGGGTGCAATGCCTGCCGGGCCTTGGCGGCTACCAGCAAGTTAGAGGGCTCCAACAAGCAGTACTACAAGATACACCGTACCAAGGGCCATGACCTCCAAAATTGCCACCAAGTGGAGCTTCTAATGGAGAAGCAAAGGGCTGAGTACGAGAGTATAAGGAGAAGAGCCAAGGTGGCGCTGAAAGATCCGGCAAGAAGCGCGGCGGCGAGGAGGTCGCGGCAACAAGGAGAAGCAACAAGAGAGGCCTGCCCGAGGCCGCGACAAGAAAGACGAGGATGACGATCATGATGATGATGATGAATCCACCGAGCATGAATTTCAGAAGGCACCAAAGGTCATGTGTTTTGATGGAGGTGCCTCATTGCATTCCTTCCACCGCAAACTTAAATAGTGGGTGCATGAGATTAATGCGACGGAACCGATGGTCGACACCCAAAAGCCACTAAGGTGGTCCCACACAACTATCATTTTCGACGCCGAGGATCACCCTGATTGCACAGCCGTGGTCGGGTGTTTGCCGTTGTTGGTATCACCAACAATATGCAACCTCAAGGTGACGAAGATATTAGTTGACGGTGGGGCCGGCCTGAAGTTGATCTCGCCCAACGTGATCAAGAGGCTGCAGATCCCTGACGAAGATCTTGAGGAAACGGGTATGTTCCAAGGGATCAATCTAGAGAGGAGCCAGCCTAAGGGAAAGGTCACTCTACTGGTCACGTTTGGTGGCGATCTAAACTACAGGTCAGAGAGAATCTTTTTCAATGTTGCCGAGATCTTGTTGCCACATAACGGGATCCTTGGCCGCCCAGCTGTGGGGACCCCGACTCATAAGTCGAGATCACCGAATGCACGTGTACAGTGATCCCAGAGATCAATGCTCACTGAACACACAGAAGCTGAATAACAAGAGTCTTACATCCATACATACCGTTTTACACAAGTAGGACCATTATGGTCAAGTCTTGAGTATAACATTGCAGTGGAAATCTTCGTCGATAACTTGGACCCATGCCATCTGCCTTAACCCTACAGGCATTCTGACTGGGAAAGCGTCCTAGTTCGCATGTTCGTCTCCAAAGAACTCTTCTTCGAACTCTGGTTCTTCCATGCCTGGTCAATTAAATAACCAGTGGCAAGCCAATGAGTACTTTGAATGTACTCGCAAGCAACCCATGTTTTGGTTCAAGATACAACAATGCATGATATAGGTAAATTATTGCAGAAAGCTAGTTTTGAGTGCAATGACATGTTCAACAAGTTTTAAGACATGCATCAAGAGAATTCAAGTAACCATGAGGACAGGTTACAGGTATCAACATAAATAGAGTGGGCACCAACCCATCTCAATCACGTCAAGTCCTTTGACATGACCCGAGTAGTTTTATCAACATACACACACCCGGTTGTGAAACTTTGGACATAGTTTAAGCAGCACCGCCCAACTGTCCTTGACCGTGGACATGACTATTCGAATAGTTTTACACTCTGCAGAGGTTGCACACTGTACCCACAAGATCCGGGGAACTTCCGTGTCATCCACGACCCGCGATATGTCAAGTACCCGTGGTAAGCACCCGATCACTATCTTTCCCTAGACGACACTAACAAGGAGTCCACTCGTTGTTCCGTATCCTCACGATGTACATCATACGAGACTCACTCGAGATCGTAACATTCGAGAGGGGACACAACGGTGTATCCGGTGCCCTGTAAAGACAGTCATGGCCGACCTACCTGGCACGACCCCGTCCCGAGAGAGAGCACCAACTCTCCCCCGTCACTAGTAATGCGGGCTCCAAGCTAGCATCGGCCTAGGTAATCAATAATGCCCTTTCCCATATAAGGGTAGAGTGGTTGCGCATGTAAGGTTGGGACAGTCGACAAATCTTAAATCTAATCCGTTTTCGAAAACAACACACACACACTTGCCTCGGTACACCACTTCGTCATCAAGTGGTTACCCATCTCACCATCTCCCTCGGGCATAAGTGGCACCCGACGGGGTTTTCGAAAAGTCTTTTGAAAATACTTTGTCTCCTTCACCATGCACCGCCCCTTTTTGCGTAGCATCTACTTTAGCATCCTATCTACTCCTACCGTCATAACCCTCATAAGAAGGTAGGGCCATGCATAATGCAAGTATCAACGAGGAAGTACGGTGGCAAACCATCAAAGTGGTTACCACCTCATCATGATTCCGTTGCAACAACAATATGGTGCCATATGACATGCATAAAAAGGGTTTCATAGACATGGTCAAAGGGCTGCTTGCCTGGTTCATCAGAGTCTTGAAATCTTCTGGTCCTTCTCCAAGTACTCCGTCTACTTCATCAACTAACGTCGAAACAATCATAATTAGCAACACAGCAAGGCAGAAAATAAAAGTGCTCTAAAAATATGAGTTGGACTTTTCTTGGATACCTCTGGTCATATGAGGGGTGACCAAAGTGGTTTCATTAGGATTTGATCAATGGACATCTCTGAACATTTCAATATGATGGAATCAATGGATTTGATGGATCCACAAGTTGTACACAGAATGCCATTTTATAAAAATAATTAAAAGTACCCATTAATTCAGGCATGATTTTAGAAACATTTAGAAATTGGTTTCACTGGATTTGGAGTTGAAATGAATATAATGTGGATTTTTGAAGTGGACTTATGTGGATAAATGACCTTTTTAAGAGGTTCAGTGAAAACCAAGGACAACAAAAATGTCAACTATGGCCTATTAAATAGGACTTGATTTATGGAGTCTCTGGAAATTTGAATCATCAAATTTGGACACTATTTGAATTGTTTATGGATATTACAAGTTTACAGAAAAAGAAGGAAAAGGGAAAGGGTTTTACCCTTATCCAGCGCACTGGGCGCAGTTTAGTAGTGGGTCGGCCCAGTGGCTCGGCTGGACGGGCAGAGGGGGCGACGTCGGAGGCGGGTTCATGGCGTGCGCCAACGCGCGAGGAAAGCGGATCCGGCCGAAGCCATCTCCACTTAAACGGGCGGGCCCAGCCGCCGGGTCGCCGACGCGCGGGGTCCACCTGTCGGGTTCATCCCCAACCTCCCGCTCGAACAGAGCAGAGGCAAGGGGCGGCGTCAGCGGCAATTTGCCGGCGCCACAGGGCGTCTTCGGCGATGCTCTGCCCACCGGCGTGCCCAGGGGACCACGACGCACCCATCCATGTGCTGCACGCATGCCGTGGGAGGCTGCAACGGCGATGGCTTGGGTGGCCGCGGAGGAGGCCGTCGGCGAGATTTGGCACCGCCCGGCAGGCGCGGGGGAGGAGGTAATAGGTTGCGGGGCGGGTCGTTGGTGGTGGTGAGGGGGCACTGGAGTGTTTAGGGAGAGAGGAGAGGCTCGGGATAGCCGGAATTTAGGCGGAGCCCGACGGCGGCACTCCAGCCATGGAGGGAGCAGGAGGGCACAAGGGAGGTGTGGGTTGGTCCAAGGGGTGCACGGGAGGGAGAGAGAGCCAAAGGAGTGGAGAAGAGGCTCGGGGGTGACCTTAAATATAAGGGGGCGAGGTGCACCGCGGGGCCGGGCGCCGGCAAGCTCGTTGCCGTCGCCACGGGTCACGGGAGCTCGTCGTGGTGTGTCTGGGGCGTTCCTGGATTCGGTCCAGAGCTAGGGGAGAGAATAGAGAGAGCAGGGGGGCCAGGGGCACCACGCGTGTGAGGTCGCTCGGGCGGCCGGCGCGCGTGCGAGCTGGGGCGAGAGGAGGGACAAGAAGGAGGGGTACAGAGGCGTGCCGTGTCTCTGACGTCGAGGCGCATCGTCGGGCGCGCTGGGGAGGCCCGAGGTGGCCGGAGGCGGTTGGAAGGGGGCGGCTACAGTGCGGGTGTGCACTGTAGCGCGCTCTGGAGCACGCCAATTGCATGCCAGGGCATGCCTTTGGCTTGTAGGGCGCGGCCACTTGTGTCTAGGTTGTTTAGGGAGGAGTAAACAAAGGGGAGAGGGCCTTGGATGCCCTGGACAGCCAGTAGGAGAGGAGAGAGATTGAGGGAGAGAGGGAAATGAGCTGTCCAGAGAGAGAAAGTCGGGTTTTACCCCTCCAATAATTGAGCTGTGGATTTTCCATTGCTACTGGAGGTGCAAGGGGACTAGGAGGGGTTGTGGTAAAAATTGGAGCTCATGGAGATTAGTGGAAGAGCCCCAAACAGGGTTTTTAGTTATATAGAAGGTGTTTGATATGGTTTTCGGCAACAAGATGAACTCCTCTTCTCATGAGGCTTGACAGGGTCAAATGGAATGAGATAATAATAGGTTACACCAAGGTTGAGTCCATTTGGGCAAAGTTGCCAATGCAACTTTTGTAAACCCTAGAAATCAGCAGAAATGAACTTGTGCAGATCTAGTTTAGCAAATCACTTATCCTTGATGCACCACTTGGTGTAGTGTCCTCATTTGATCATGTGAATATGCTCACCAAAGTTGGGGTCAAGGCGAGAAAGTTGGTAGAACAAAGTTGTTCAAATTAGATTCTGATCAGAGAGGGTTTTGGGGCACTTGATCAATATAACATTTTCTCCAACTTGTGCCATTTGGTCTAGATGAATTATTAGACCATTTGAGCATGTTCAAAAGGTTTGAGAACATTTGGACATGTTTGGCAATGTAAAGTTGCTGAAACTTCAAAATGGACAAAAATGGTTTTGAGGGGATTTGATGATGTTATCTTGTTCTCCAAGACATGAGACTTGGCAAGATCACCAAATAGGGCAATTGTGACATGATGGAATTTTCTTGGATTTTTATGAAAATATTTCCTGTAGAAATATTTCAAATCCTTGAAATTGGCAGAAATGGTTTTGGGAGGTTTTGTCCAATATTTTGAACATGACCATGTGTTGAAACTCTTATATATGGGTAATATATGCCCACTGAGTTTCCCTGATTTTTGTCAAATATTTGTAAAACAATAAAATAATTTTTCCCTATTAAATACCATTTCTGGCCTTAAGAAAAAGCTTTTAAATAAAATAGGGAAATAACTTTTAAAATTATATTTTTGGGGTTTATGGGTGTCCTATATCTAATAGGAGTCAAATATATTTTTTTAAAGATTTTTACTGCCCTTAATTAAGTACTTGCAGTGCAAATCGCAATTCAGGGGTTTTTGAAAAAACTAATTTTTGAAAATACTATTTGGCCAAATTATTTTTGCAAGAAATTATTTTTATGTCCTATACACATGGCATGATCATTGGGAAAGGTTTTTGGATCAAGGAGAAGGAGTATAAGAGTTGGAGGATTTATTTTATTTTTAGAGCACTTGCAAACAACAGACAAAAACCAATCAAGGCAAGGTCCAAAACACTCAAAAGTTTTTGTCAAACCACATTTTATCATGATTGTTAGCTTAAGTGTAGTGGCATGAAAATCAGGGTGTGACAGACCTACCCCCCTTACAAGAATCTCGTCCCCGAGATTCCCAAACTAGGCGTGGAAAGGGATACAGAAACTTGGATCTGGGGTAGTCTTCAAGTCCTCATGTTGCTTCTGCTTCCGTGTAGTGCTCCATTGAGCTTGAAGTACTTGATGGTGTGGCTTCGTGTATGATGCTCTTCTTGATCCAGGTTGCTAATGGGTAGCTCGCGGTAGGTTAGATTGGGCTAGGGTCGATGGCTCGGTGGTTAATGTTCTCGTAGAGATCAGGCAAGTTAGGAAGTTGAAAACACTTCCGGGGTTGTGATGCATGGAAAGCATTGTGCACATCAGGTAACTCAGGTGGCAACTCCAGCTGGTAACCATCTTCTTTACGTCTCGTAGTGATCCTAGAGGGGGTTGTTAATTGGAGTGATCTCAAAAGGGGGCCGATGAATCTTGGTGTGGGTCTCCTTGTCATGGAAATGCTTGGTTCCTTAGAGAGAAGTGGCTTGCAGATACACCTGGTCTTTGACGCGGATGTTTACTTCTTGATGATGGTGGTAGTCCTTCCTCCTTGGCATGACAATCTTCAGATGTTCCTTGACCAGCTCAACGATTCTTCTTACGTCTTCGGGTAAGTATGTCATGAAAGAAAGATGGCAACTAACTTGTCCAAGCACTCCATGAAGTCTATGGGGTACGTAAAGTGGGCTGAGGCATTGGTGATGGTCAAGGTTGAGTATTGTCCAAGGTCTTATCGATCTAGAGCCAAAGCCCAAGGTCAGGATCCGACCATGTTGTGGCTTGGTAGGGCGTAAGGGTCTCAAGGATTCTAGTGTGCGAGTGAATGTTTATCATCCCATCCTTGAGCACAGTTTCTGAGATGCCAATAGTTCTACCTAGTCTTCACCTCATATTACCAAAAGAATCATCTCATATAGGTCAACTCCAATCATCACTCATGTTATTCATATCCTCATGGCTCCCGAGGGGAGGTCTAACAAAATCATATACGTCTACGATCCCCAAACTCATATGTATGTCTACCCCTAAAAATCCATGGGTAGAACACATAAGCTGCTAAGCTTGAACATGACAATCCAAGTGCTCAGCCTGTTCTTCCAAGGTCTAAGATAAAGCACCTCTATCCTAAGGAAACACGTCGTATGCCACCCCAAGATCTTGTTTCCTTCCTATGAATCAACCCCAACAGCCCATTAACTTCCATTAACAACTACCTAATCCATTAATTCTACAAATCCAATGTCTATGGTGTTCCATATGATCTTCTAATGTCTTATAATCCCCAAGTACTTGAAAGAGCTATATTTACTATAGTCAGTCCACCAATTCCCGTTATTGTGATCTAGTAATACTCCAAGGTCAAGCTCACAAAGATGCCCAAATAAACTCCGACAATTAGTCCAATCTCCTAGTTTATCGTCCACCGAGAAACATGGTATCATGATCGAGATCATCAGTCTAAATCCAATTTACTCCGAACCATGTAGACATACTCAACATCTATATTCAACTAGAATCACCTACTTAAAGCCAAATCTCTTGTCCAACGAGAATTCCTACATGTTCCCCCAAGTCATTTACGTAATATCAACTGTCTCCTATCAATATCCCATGGCTAAGTTAAATCCAAATACTTCCAAGAATTTCATCTTGCGACCGTAATTGTCCTACTAAATCCAATTTACTCAAGGGTACTAAAAGCTATGCTACCCTATTAACATGATTCCACCAAGTTCAACATGAAAGCCTTATAATCCACCAAAAGTATCAGATAATTCCTCAAAGTCACTGACACAAACTCATCAAGTCATTAGTCTCTGTTCCCAAATCCTTAAATTGCTCTTCCCTATGGCATTGTCAGTTTTGGTGCTATCATAGGATGATAATGCGCTCGTTCACTATGTCCACTAGTTCCCTAATGAACCCAGTGCAAGGTTACGGAGGCTTAGCTGGTTCTCTTGCAGTTTTGTGGGTTAAGCACATGGTTAAGGATTCGAGCTGGGGTATCTTATGAAGTCTCGAAGGGTCTAGGAATAGGTTTCTAATCTTGAGGTGTAAACATACGGGGTTATACTTGGTCGAGGAGGTTGTAGCAAAAGTCTTCAGTGCTTGTTGGTCGCCGAGGTGGAATCCTTGGTGCATATTGCCTTGCTTGTCTTCAGTTGAGGAAAGAGATGAGAGGGAAAAGTAGCATAGAGGAGGGGAATGCCTAAA
The DNA here is from genome assembly GCF_018294505.1 of Triticum aestivum. Taxonomy (NCBI): domain Eukaryota; kingdom Viridiplantae; phylum Streptophyta; class Magnoliopsida; order Poales; family Poaceae; genus Triticum; species Triticum aestivum. The sequence continues at coordinate 310,853,933 of NC_057813.1, read as the reverse complement.
TGGGGTTCTATAGCGCAAGTGCAAACAAACAGGTGCAAAAAGGGCCAAACAGAAAAAGCAAGGTAAGGAAGGTGATATAGTCGCATACTTGTTGCCTAGGGCAAAAGTGCGACCTATATCAAAACACAAACAAATAAAAACAAGCAACACTCAACATGGTTCTATTCGAACAACCATATGGACTCGACTGCGCATAGGGGGTACACGACTCATCCTACCCTAGGGGTTCTCGGACTCAGTAGTCGTGCCTTGTGCCTCGTGCAGTCTTCTGAGTTTTCCTCAGGTGTCGCTATGTCTCCTGTAGTTGTTTGACGGAATGATCCAGGTTGAGCCTAAAGAGTCTTCAGCAACTTCTCGCCTATTGAAGTGATGCGGTGACGGTGGCTCCTCGTAACTGGCATTGTCTTGGTCTTCTATTGTCCTCTTAATCACGACGATCCCTTTTTGTCTTCTAAGCCGTCGATGGTACCAGGTAGGTTATCCTTTATGCAATGACATTATCAAGGCATAATAGAGGTCCATCATGTCGGTTACGTTGATGATAACATCGACACCAAGAGCGGAGGATGAGGAGAACCGTTTTCCTGCTCACTATGGTGAGGCAGACCAAATGGCTAGGTTCTCATCCATCGGTGGTTGCCGATACAACAACGGTAGTGACAGGGTTACTCTATTAGCGATGTATATCATGATATTGCATATCCTATGCCCTGATCATCGTAGGCTAAGGTTGCATCATCTTGGGGCAGTGTCAAGGGTGTCACCATCTCCTGGGTCTTCAGGTCCTCATTCCTTGAGGTTGTACCTTCTGTTGGTATCGTCTTGTTGTGATGTCACCAATCTTGTGTTCAGGAGATGTGGGTGAACGTCTGGCAAGGCATCTTCCTTCTAGATTATCCACGAGGATTACAAGGAATCCAGTGGTCAGGGCATAAGGGTTCTAGCGACCAAAGGTTTTGAAGGGGAAGAGATTAATAAGGAAAGTATACCTTAGTTTTCGAAAAACTGAGAAGGGAGGAGAAGTATAGATAGTTTTGAAAACTAGTGGTTGTTTTGGAAATAATTTTACCCTAACTAACGACCATGCTAACTAAGGCTTCCTACAGTCAGGATGGCTATGATACCAGCTCTGTGGGGACCCCGACTCATAAGTCGAGATCACCGAATGCACGTGTACAGTGATCCCAGAGATCAATGCTCGCTGAACACACAAAAGCTGAATAATAAGAGTCTTACATGCATACATACCGTTTTACACAAGTAGGGCCATTATGGTCAAGTCTTGAGTATAACATTGCAGCGGAAATCTTCGTCGATAACTTGGACCCATGACATCTGCCTTAACCCTACATGCATTCTGACTGGGAAAGCGTCCTAGTTCGCATGTTCGTCTCCAAAGAACTCTTCTTCGAACTCTGGTTCTTCCATGCCTGGTGAATTAAATAACCAGTGGCAAGCCAATGAGTACTTAGAATGTACTCGCAAGCAACCCATGTTTTGGTTCAAGATACAACAATGCATGATATAGGTAAATTTTTGCAGAAAGCTAGTTTTGAGTGCAATGACATGTTCAACAACTTTTAAGACATGCATCAAGAGAATTCAAGTAACCATGAGGACAGGTTACAGGTATCAACATAAATAGAGTGGGAACCAACCCATCTCAATCACGTCAAGTCCTTTGACTTGACCCGAGTAGTTTTATCAACACACACACCCGGTTGTGAAACTCTGGACGTAGTTTAAGCAGCACCGCCCAACTGTCCTTGACCATGGACACGGCTATTCGAATAGTTTTACACTCTGCAGAGGTTGCACACTGTACCCACAAGATCCGGGGAACTTCCGTGTCATCCACGACCCGCGATACGTCAAGTACCCGTGGTAAGCACCCGATCACTATCTTTCCCTAGATGACACTAACAAGGAGTCCACTCGTTGTTCCGTATCCTCACGATGTACATCATACGAGACTCACTCGAGATCGTAACATCCAAGAGGGGACACAATGGTGTATCCGGTGCCCTGTAAAGACAGTCATGGCCGCCCTACCTGGCACGACCCCGTCCCGAGAGAGAGCACCAACTCTCCCCCGTCACTAGTAATGTGGGATCCAAGCTAGCATCGGCCTAGGTAATCAATAATGCCCTTTCCCATATAAGGGTAGAGTGGTTGCGCATGTAAGGTTGGGACAGTCGACAAATCTTAAATCTAATCTGTTTTCGAAAACAACACACACACACTTGCCTTGGTACACCACTTCGTCATCAAGTGGTTACCCATCTCACCATCTCCCTCGGGCATAAGTGGCACCCGACGGGGTTTTCGAAAAGTCTTTTGAAAATACTTTGTCTCCTTCACCATGCATATACCCGTCCCTTTTTGCATAGCATCTACTTTAGCATCCTATCTACTCCTACCGGCATAACCCTCATAAGAAGGTAGGGTCATGCATAATGCAAGTATCAACGAGGAAGTATGGTGGCAAACCATCAAAGTGGTTACCACCTCATCATGATTCCATTGCAACAAAAATATGGTGCCATATGACATGCATAAAAAGGGTTTCATAGACATGGTCAAAGGGTTGCTTGCCTGGTTCATCAGAGTCTTGAAATCTTCTGGTCCTTCTCCAAGTACTCCGTCTACTTCATCAACTAACGTCGAAACAATCATAATAAGCAACACAGCAAGGCAGAAAATAAAAGTGCTCTAAAAATATGAGTTGGACTTTTCTTGGATACCTCTGGTCATATGAGGGGTGACCAAAGTGGTTTCATTAGGATTTGATCAATGGACATCTCTGAACATTTCAATATGATGGAATCAATGGATTTGATGGATCCACAAGTTGTACACAGAATGCCATTTTATAAAAATGAGTAAAAGTACCCATTAATTCAGGCATGATTTTAGAAACATTTAGAAATTGGTTTCACTGGATTTGGAGTTGAAATGAATATAATGTGGATTTTTGAAGTGGACTTATGTGGATAAATGACCTTTTTAAGAGGTTCAGTGAAAACCAAGGACGACAAAAATGTCCACTATGGCCTATTAAATAGGACTTGATTTATGGAGTCTCTGGAAATTTGAATCATCAAATTTGGACACTATTTGAATTGTTTATGGATATTACAAGTTTATAGAAAGATAAAAAGGAAAAGGGAAAGGGTTTTACCCTTATCCAGCGCACTGGGCGCAGTTTAGCAGTGGGCCGGCCCAGTGGCTTGGCTGGACGGGCAGAGGGTGTGATGCCGGAGGCGGGTTCATGGCGTGCGCCAACGCGCGAGGAAAGCGGATCCGGCCGAAGCCGTCTCCACTTAAACGGGCGGGCCCAGCCGCCGGGTCGCCGACGCGCGGGGCCCACCTGTCGGGTTCATCCCCAACCTCCCGCTCGAACAGAGCAGAGGCAAGGGGCAGCGTCAGCGGCGATTTGCTAGTGCCACAGGGTGTCTCCGGCGATGCTCTGCCCACCGGCGTGCCCAGGGGACCACGACGCACCCGTCCATGTGCTGCACGCATGCCGTGGGAGGCTGCAGCGGCGATGGCTTGGGTGGCCGCGGAGGAGGCCGTCGGCGAGATTTGGCACCGCGCGGCAGGCGCGGGGGCGGAGGTAATAGGTTGCGGGGGCGGGTCGTTGGTGGTGGTGAGGGGGCACTGGAGTGTCTAGGGAGAGAGGAGAGGCTCGGGATAGCCGGAATTTAGGCGGAGCCCGATGGCGGCACTCCGGCCATGGAGGGAGTAGGAGGGCACGAGGGGAGGTGTGGGTTGGTCCAAGGGGTGCACGGGAGGGAGAGCGAGCCAAAGGAGTGGAGAAGAGGGTCGGGGGTGACCTTAAATATAAGGGGGCGAGGTGCACCGCGGGGCCGTGCGCCGGCGAGCTCGTTGCCGTCGCCACGGGTCACTGGAGCTCATCGTGGTGTGTCTGGGGCGTTCCTGGATTCGGTCCAGAGCTAGGGGAGAGAATAGAGAGAGCAGGGGGGCCAGGGGCACCACACGTGTGAGGTCGCTCATTGGAGCGCTCGGGCGGCCGGCGTGCGTGCGAGCTGGGGCGAGAGGAGGGAGAAGAAGGAGGGGTACAGAGGTGTGGCGTGTCTCAGACGTCGAGGCGCATCGTCGGGCGCGCTGGGGAGGCCCCAGGTGGCCGGAGGCGGTTGGAAGGGGGCGGCTACAGTGCGGGTGTGCACTGTAGCGCGCTCTGGAGCACGCCAATTGCATGCCAGGGCATGCCTTTGGCTTCTAGGGCGCGGCCACTTGTGTCTAGGTTGTTTAGGGAGGAGTAAACAAAGGGGAGAGGGCCTTGGATGTCCTGGACAGCCAGTAGGAGAGGAGAGAGGTTGAGGGAGAGAGGGAAATGAGCTGTCCAGAGAGAGAAAGTTGGGTTTTACCCCTCCAATAATTGAGCTGTGGATTTTCCATTGCTACTGGAGGTGCAAGGGGACTAGGAGGGGTTGTGGTAAAAATTGGAGCTCATGGAGATGAGTGGAAGAGCCCCAAACAGGGTTTTTAGTTAACATACAAAAGGTGTTTGATATGGTTTTGGGCAACAAGATGAACTCCTCTTGTCATGAGGCTTGATAAGGTCAAATGGAATGAGATAATAATAGGTTACACCAAGGTTGAGTCCATTTGGGCAAAGTTGCCAATGCAACTTTTGTAAACCCTAGAAATCAGCAGAAATGAACTTGTGCAGATCTAGTTGAGCAAATCACCTCTCCTTGATGCACCACTTGGTGTAGTGTCCTTATTTGGTCATGTGAATATGCTCACCAAAGTTGGGGTCAAGGAGAGAAAGTTGGTAGAACAAAGTTGTTCAAATTAGATTCTGATCAGAGAGGGTTTTGGGGCACTTGATCAATATAACATTTTCTCCAACTTGTGCCATTTGGTCTAGATGAATGATTAGACCATTTGAGCATGTTCAAAAGGTTTGAGAACATTTGGACATGTTTGGCAATGTAAAGTTGCTCAAACTTCAAGATGGACAAAAATGGTTTTGAGGGGATTTGATGATGTTATCTTGTTCTCCAAGACATGAGACTTGGCAAGATCACCAAATAGGGCAATTGTGACATGATGGAATTTTCTTGGATTTTTATGAAAATATTTCCTGTAGAAATATTTCAAATCCTTGAAATTGACAGAAATGGTTTTGGGAGGTTTTGTCCAATATTTTGAACATGACCATGTGTTGAAACTCTTATATATGGGTAATATATGCCCATTGAGTTTCCCTGATTTTTGTCAAATATTTATAAAACAATAAAATAATTTTTCCCTATTAAATACCATTTCTGGCCTTAAGAAAAAGCTTTTAAATAAAATAGGAAAATAACTTTTAAAATTATATTTTTGGGGTTTATGGGTGTGCTATATCTAATAGGAGTCAAATATATTTTTGTAAAGATTTTTACTGCCCTTAATTAAGTACTTGCAGTGCAAATCTCAATTCAGGGGTTTTTGAAAAAAACTAATTTTTGAAAATACTATTTGGCCAAATTATTTTTGCAAGAAATTATTTTTATGTCCTATACACATGGCATGATCATTGGGAAAGGTTTTTGGATCAAGGAGAAGGAGTATAAGAGTTGGAGGATTTATTTTATTTTTAGAGCACTTGCAAACAACAGACAAAAACCAATCAAGGCAAGGTCCAAAACACTCAAAAGTTTTTGTCAAACCACATTTTATCATGATTGTTAGCTTAAGTGTAGTGGCATGAAAATCAGGGTGTGACACCAGCGCTGGCCAAGTTCATGGCGGCGTTACACTATGCATACAACAAGCTGAAGATGGTCGGTCCGATGAGCATCATTACCGTCAGCTGCGACAAGAAGGATGCGCTCATCTGCGCCGATCAGCTCTATCGAGAGGCGGTTGCAGCGTCCACAGCCAAGGCACCTGCTCCCACCACCGAGAAGAAGACCAGCAAGGCCTCGGCTGCCGGCAAGACTCCTGGCACTGGCAAGGGTTCCTGCACTCACTCCGGCAAATGCGCCTCTCCGGAGTGCCACGTTCTCGCTGAGGACGTACTGGAGAGCTCTACCAGCAAGACCAAGAAGTCTAAGGTGGCCCCACGAGAGACCAAGAAGGTTCCTGCCAGGGAGGATGGCACGGGCGGAGGTTTTACCATAAGTTCCACCCTGATAGCAAATAGGAAAGCGCGCTCCTCGCCTTCCTGTAGGTGAATGTCAAAGTGTTTGCACGGCAAGCATCGGACATCCCCGGTGTTCCCAGGGAGGTGATTGAGCACCACCTTGCTGTCTGCCCCCATGCATGGCCCGTCAAGCAATAGGTCAGAAAGCAAGCTTTGAAGAGACAAGAGTTCATCACCGAGGAGATCAGGAAGTTAGAGGCGGCAGGCTTTGTCAAGGGAGTACTCCACCTGACGTGGTTGGCCAATCTGATGGTAGTACGTAAGGAGAGTGGGAAATGGAGGCTATGTATCGACTATACTGATATCAATAAAGCATGTCCAAAGGATCCTTTCCCATTGCCACGTATCGACCAGATAGTGGACTCCACTGCTGGGTGCAACCTGTTGTCATTCCTTGACGCTTATTTAGGGTATTGTCAGATCTTCACGACGAAGGAAGATGAAGAAAAGACCACGCTCATCACCCCATGTGGTATGTACTGTTTCATACGGATGCCTTTCGGGTTGAAGAGAACCGGTTCGACATTCGCTCGAGCAGTCCAAATTGGTTTTGAGCCCCAGCTCCATAGAAATATGGAAGCCTACATGGATGATATAGTGGTCAAAACCAAAGACAAGGCTACACTCGTGAAGGACCTGGAAGAAACCTTTGCAAACTTGCGCAAGATCAACCTCAAAGCTCAACCAGAGAAGTGTGTGTTCGGCGTCCCATCCGGCAAACTTCTTGGGTTCTTTGTGTCTCAACGCGGAATCGAAGCGAATCCCGACAAGATCAGAGCCATTGAGCAGATTGAGGCGCCTAGATGAGTCAAGGACATCCGTAGGCTTGCCGGCTTCGTTGCCACCCTGAGTAGGTTTATCTCTAAATCTGCTGAGCGCACCCTCCCCTTTTTCAAAATTTTGAAAAAGGTGGGTCCAATGAAATGGACTCTGGAGGCAGAGGCAGCGCTGCGAGATTTAAGGAGGTACCTCTCCTCTACGCCAATACTAGTCGTGCCCAAACCGCAAGAGCCGTTGCTATTGTATTTGGCGACAACGAATCAAGTGGTCAGTGTCGCGCTAGTGGCAGAGAGAGAAGTTGAGGAAGAGGCAACGGCGGTGGCAAGGCCATTGGATGAGGAGCCAGGGCCGGCAAGGCAGAACCCCTGGCAGAGCCCGGTTCCAACAAGACAGAGTCTGCGCAAGTAAGTGAAGTAAGGCACAAGAAGAAGGTGGTGCAGCACCCAGTCTATTTTGTCAGCTCCCTCTTGCAGGGGGCTAGGTCAAGGTATTCTGGCATGCAGAAATTGCTTTATGGCCTCGAGAAAGTTGCGCCACTATTTTCGAGCGCACGAAATTACCATCGTCACTCACCTCCCATTGCAACGAATCTTGCACAACCCAGATGCAACTGGGAGGATTGTGGAGTGGGTATTGGAGCTATCGAGCTTTGGGCTCAGATTTGAAAGTACTTCGACGATTAAGAGCAGAGCCTTGGGAGAATTCATAGCAGAATGGACATCCACGCCTAAAGAAGAAGTTCAAGAAACCACCCTTCCCGGCAAAGAGGCAAGTAGTCATTGGATTATGTACTTGAATGGGGCTTCCTCGTTGCATGGTGCTGGTGCTGACGTGCTTCTCATTGCACCCACCAGAGAGCGCCTCAAGTACGTAGTACAAATGCACTTTCCTCGGGAGAGGTCAACAAACAACACCGCAGAGTACGAGGGGCTGCTTGCCGGTCTCAGGATCGCCTCAGACCTAGGAATCAGGAAGCTTATCGTCAGAGGAGATTCACAACTTGTCGTCAAGCAAGTCAACAAGGATTATCAGAGCCCATTAATGGAGGGTTACGTAGATGAAGTGAGGAAGTTGAAAGAGCGCTTTGACGGTCTGCAAGCAAAGCATGTTCCTCGAGCAGAGAACAGCATTGCCGATGACTTGTCAAAGTGCGCTGCCCTCAAGCTACCTGTGGAACCAGGTACCTTTTTGCTTCAATTAACTCAGCCATCCGTCGAACCATCAGCAGGGCAGAAAAAGCAAAGGAAGGCGGGCCCCGGCAAATTCTTTCTCGCAGAGCTCCCAGGTGACGGTGTCCTGGACTAGGGGGTACTCACCACGTCGTCTCTCGATCAGTTTGATTGGGCCGAGGACCCCCATGGTCGTATACTCATGGGCCAGTTCGGACAGTTGCCGCATACAAGGAAGATTCCACAAGACTTGGTGATCAAGACAAGGACTCCTCCCCCATTGGCGTATTCGGCTAGGACTCTTGTTACCCTAGGCCCATGGTACATTATATAAACCGAGGCTAGGCTAGTCGATAGATTATTATTATGATATTACTCATCATACCTCTAGGGTTTAGACCACAACATATGATCTCGAGGTAGATCAACTCTTGTAACCCCTATATTCATTATAGTCAAGCAAGCAGCATGTAGGGTATTATCTCATCAAGAGAGCCCGAAGCTGGGTAAAATCACGTGTTCATGTTACCATTGATCCTAAGACGCACTGCTTGGGACCCCCTACCCAAGATCCGCCGGTTTTGACACCGACATTGGTGCTTTCATTGAGAGTTCTGTTGTGTGATCGATGAAAGGATCAATGGCTCGACTGCAGGTCAACTGCGACGTCGGCTTCTTCGTCACCAGCTCGACTGGTCACCTTGGCTTGACCGAGGACTGTGCCCTACCTCCGATCATCATGTTCGGATGAGATCCTTCATCAACACCAACTCCGATCTCTATCAAGATCATGGAGGAGTCATCCATGGAGCTCGGGGGCTCAACGTCAACATTGCCCTCGGGCGACCGTGCTGTTTTTCTGGACAGCAAACTCGTATCCGCCGCCACCCTCCTCGAGTGTCGCCTAAACGATTGCTTCAGTGGAAGTATGCGGAATTAAGTCTACAACAACCCTGCAAAAATTTTGTCGAGTTCCGATGGAGGAATCTCCGACAATCTCCGATATACCAGAGCCTTGTTGAATCTGGACGAGAATCTGGACGACTTTGGAGCGGGGTGTCCAACATCTAGCTCGGATGTCCTTTGGAAGATCCAACCGTTGATCGGCTGTGGAATTCTCATATCTACCACCTGCCAAACATTTAGCTCGATCCGACCATCCAAACTCCGGGAACCTTCCGATTAGTGCATCACTTTTTGGATCTATTTTCTGCGCGAGAACGAATCCGACCTGAGTTCATCTCCTTTACGAACGGGATTTCGGACATCCTTTTTGAAGGATGTTTTTGTATGGGGTATTGTGTTTTATTCTCAAACACATCCCATTAATATTAAAAGTATTTTTACAATACGATCTTCACCATCGCGCCGGTGTCAAACCGGCTCGACAACATCACTCCACGACGGCCGACCTGTGCTAGACGCGTCGTCGCTCTGTTAAGCCAAGCTCAACTTCTTCGGATCATCATTTTGGCCAGCCGAACCATAGTTCGGCATCACAAAGGATAAATCTTCACCAACATCACGCTACACGGATTACACGGAGCGGGCACACCTGCATGACCGCACTGTTGCCTCTTCGAGCCAATGTCCGTCACACCGAACTACTTCAACACCTCGGCTGGCATGGCAGCTGCAACAACTCCCCGTCGGCCTGCTCCATCACCTCGGCTAGACCGGGGACTTGGCTATTTCTTCATCAACTTACTTCGGAGAATTTGGCGCCACTAGTCGACCAGCTTCATCACCTTAGCTGGACCACGGGCTTCGCCGTGGCGAGCCAATCTTTGCCAGGATCGCAATGCCAACCTTTGCCAGAATCTCCGGCAATCGCCGTGGCAAGCCAACCGTGGCGATCCAACCTTTGCCAGGATCGCAATGCCGTCTCTTCATCACCCATCAGGCAATGGTGTGCGGATCGAGCCCCAATTTTGGGAGTAACCTTTCTTCGGACTGCTACAACAAATAAACCAGGTGCTATTAATCCCAGCAATTTTTGCTTGTTTGGGTTTATTTTTCCCAAGGAATTATTACTCTGCTTTGTTCTATCATCTATACACAGGCCTATGAAATGGTGGCCGCACTAACGACGGTCGCCTGGTGGTTCGGCCAGTTTCCGCACATAGTTCGGCGAACGCCATATCCGGAACTCGGGCCGACCTATGAATTCGGGCTTTGTCACGCCTTCATTGCGTCACGCCGACGCCCTGCATCGACACTGACCTCGACGCTCAGGCTATATCTCTTTCATTATTTACTTCACTTGTATTAAACAAGTAGAAGAATTTTTTTTTACATTATTATCTTTATTTGTCATTTCTTTTGGTTTGCACTATTTTATCTGTGCAGCCAATCGACTTAGACTGAGCCACGTTGTTGCCTTGGCGCGTCGGCCTGCTCCATTACCGCGGCTGGACTAGGGGCCTCATCTTCTCGGAGTGCCGGACTCTCTGCTCGGCCACCTTGGGACCAGCCTGGCGGCTGGAACCCTGTCCCACATCAAGCTCGGACCGCATCATCAATGCCGAACATATCAACCAGCTAAGTTGCTTTCATGCTCAAAAACTTTCAGTCTTAAATTTTGTTCGGTTTGAGCAAGCACTATACCTTTTTGACAAAAAGTTGCTTGTGAAAAACTTCCCTGTCCAAACTTTGTTTGTGACACACAAATTCAAATACCCCATTTACTTGGGGGCTCCCTTGCTAGAGTTTTTCCTCTTGCATATGATTATACTTGTACGGCTTCATTCCTTGTTCGTGTATTACACCACAATATGCACCATATTGACCTAAGTGATTTGCAAGCTGGGTGGCCTGGTTCCTGTGCTTACCCCTACGTTCCCGATTGTTCGGCTAGGGAGTAAAGGGAGCACCTCTGCGATTGTCACGACCGGTTCTTCCGAGATCTGACCTTAGATTGGGTGAAGCCGAAAGCTAGCGCTCTTATTGTTATTCAATTATGGTCGGCACACAATGGAACTCATGAGTACAAAAAATCTATTGCACAAGTCTCATATTAACAATGAGCACCGAAGAAAGGTATCGATGGGGGTACTATTTTCTTCGAATATGCTTCTAACACCTTGTCAGTAATATAGCATAAGTTCCCTGAGCGCGCTTTGTCTGTTACAGCCTTATGACCTGATTGCCTGGTTATCGAAAACACCATCGATATTCTCGGCAGGTGGAGTACATAACACTTTTTGGTCCTTGACCGAAGAGGGAGAAGTCGACGGTCGGTTAAGACGCGTTTAAAGTTCGGGTGAACATAGATATGATATAAGTACTTCGGTACATACAATCATTATACATAAAATTATTTTACCCAAGTCACTCGGGGGATCTTAAATTTATGTGAGTTGTTTTATAGTAAGTGTTCTTCTTCTTAGTCATTGCAAAGTCTTTTTTCTATCATTCCTTTTTTCGACGCGAGTGTGTGTTCAATAGCCCGATTTCCCTCTCATCCACCTTCGAGATAGGAGGTTGAAGCCGTAGGCTGACCCGCTTGAAGTCTTGAGATAGGATGTGTCATGTTAAAGCACGACAGAAGCACAATTTTTTTTCTAAGACCAATTTTCTGATTGGCACCGAACAATTCGTCTAGTTCGGACATCGAGTTTTTACTGACGTTTTTTGGTTTTCAATCCTGCGGCACTTTTCAACTATTTGTGTGTTTTCCGCATAAGTCTCGCAGTGCAACGCCGGACACATTTAGAGATTCGGCAAAAATTCTCGGATATTGCTATATATGCATCGGTTTCAAATTGTGTCTTCGGTCGATAGTTGGGTCGCCCGGCTCCTGTGCTTGCCTCCTACATTCCGCTTTGTTCGGTTAGGTGTGCAAAAGGAGAACCACTGCTATTGTGCTTCCAGCTCACATGGTTAAGCACCTCGGTGGAGAAAGCCGTAAACTAACTGTCACAATAGAGCATAAACCGGTCAGTGATCCGATGACTATATTAAATGACGGGCCGTTCATAACATTGGCCGAAGTGTTTAAGGCTTGACCTAGGCTATCGCCGAACACTAAACGGGGGGCTACTTGCTGGCCTACCAACTTTAAGCTCCTATGACTAAGTGAAAGTCATAAAGCCCGCATATCTGATTGCCTTGTTTCCGCCAACACAACCGCCTTCGGGCACCGAGACGTCGGCTAAGGGTTGTTTTGTTATTTCGGAAACACCCTGCATAGCATCTACAAGGGGGTAGAAGCCGACGGTGGGCCACTTTCAGATTATAAACGGTCACAACGAAAGTGAAAATTTGGGTTCATCTAGACAACAAAGTTTGGAAGCTTTTGCCGAACTAAATCCTTAGTATTTTCCTCCCACATTGATTGGAGCTGAGGTTTCATGATCATGCTTAGCATGACAACCCAAAGAAAGGAACCGATAGCGGGACTATTTTCTTTGAACGATGTTTCTTATGTTAAACAATAATATAACATGTCTCTTTGTGTACGTTTGTTTATAAAACCGTATGGCCGGATTGTGTTGTTTGCCGTAAATCTTTGCCCTCATAAAGGCTTTATAAAGAAGGACAAACACCCCTTGGTTGCTGGCCGAGGAGGTTGAAGCCGATGGTCGGTCAACAAAGTTTTGTACAATGCGGATTCGAGCATTAATGACGTACAGTACTTGGATACATAGAGTCATTACACATAATTTGTGATTTACTATGGATATCGATCCTTAATTCGGCCTCCCGTGCCCGCATTAAGGCTCGGGGGCTACTAGGCTTCGGGCTTACTATTTACAAATATTAAAAGGGCACATCGATCCCCTAATCTGGTGTTGCCACCCGACCAGTGTCTTGGGGGCTACTGCATTGGCAATCCAATGCAGAAAATTTAAAAGTGCAGTATAGTTTTCAAGGAGATTATTATCCTCGGGATGGTCGGCCGCACCCAACCCGAGTCTCGAAGACTTTGCACACCGCGTTTCTATTCCTATGTATGCTGCTGAGCTAGGAATTGATCCTCAGGCCGATTTCGCGCATCAACCTGAGTCTCAGGGGCAACTAGGATCAACAGTTTCATGTTTTCCTTCAGGTGCATCTCAGGTTTTAGACCGACGCACACACCTTGAGCGCTACTGCCTATATATCTCGGGAGAGAATAAATCGCACCAATCAAAAAATCAGCCCACAGTCAGGGGTGGTGCACCACCTTGGAAGCAGTCCGGCATTAAGCTCGGGCGCTAGTGGCTGGCTCCATAGAGGGCATTTCCGGCATTAAGCTCGGCTAAACTCCTTCAACGTTTTGAACCCATATGACCTATTACATCTCGGGTATAGTCCGGCATTGGAGCTTGGACACAGTCCGGCGTTAGAGCTTGGATACATTCCGGCGTTGGAGCTTGGAAGCAGTCTGGCGTTGGTGCTTGGCTGCAAAAGATACCTCGAATGCAATCCAGCATTGAAGCTCGGACGCAAGAGGACACTGCCGCCCGGGAATAACTTCAAACCTTAGGTGTGGCATAATAATAACAAGGCATTGATAAAGGCCGGAAACTTAAAGGGGCTCCTCGGATACCCGACATATAAACTCTTCGGATTTACTTCGCAATCCTCAAGATTGGAGATGAGAAGATTGTTGAACAAGTTTTCAAGACCGACGACTGAAGATGAAGAACAATTCGGAAGAATCGAGGAGCGTCCCCAACTTGAAGACCGATTCATGGGGCTACTGACGGTGTCCTGGACTAGGGGGTATTCACCACGTCATCCCCCGATCAGTTAGATTGGGCCGAGGACCCCCATGGCCATATACTCATGGGCCAGTTCGGACAGTTGCCGCATACAAGGAAGATTCCACAAGACTTGGTGATCAAGACAAGGACTCCTCCCCCACCGGCGTATTTGGCTAGGACTCTTGTTACCCTAGGCCTATGGTACATTATATAAACCGAGGCTAGGCTAGTCGATAGATTATTATTATGATATTACTCATCATACCTCTAGGGTTTAGACCACAACATATGATCTCGAGGTAGATCAACTCTTGTAACCCCTATATTCATTATAGTCAATCAAGCAGCATGTAGGGTATTATCTCATCAAGAGAGCCCGAAGCTGGGTAAAATCCCATGTTCATGTTACCATTGATCCTAAGACGCACTGCTTGGGACCCCCTACCCGAGATTCGCCGATTTTGACACTGACACCAGGAGCCGCCGGTAAGGAAGTTGCCGGGTACCCAAGCTTGCCGGGGAGCAGCAATCTCCGGCAGGGCCCCAAGCCCTTGCCGTAGAGGCTGCTGACCCCGCGGCAGAAGACATGCCTTTAGTCCTTGCCATCGAGCCTCAGGCTCCAGCATGGGCGCAACATACAGTTCATTTCCTCCAAACCGGGGAGCTCCCTGAGGAGCGGAAGAAGCAGAAAATGTAGCCCATTGGTCCAGCCTGTACCAGTTTGTGGAAGATGTCCTGTACAGAAGGAGATCGAACGACATGAAATTGAAGTGTATTCCTCGGGAGGACGGGCTGGAGCTGCTGGCAGAGATACATGGATGCATATGTGGCTCCCACATAGGGTCAAGATCCCTTGCTGGCAAAGCATTCCGGCAAGGCTTCTTCTGGCCCACTACCCTCCAGGATGCAATGGCACTAGTAACCAAGTGTGAAGCATGCCAGTTTCATTCAAAGAAGCTTCATGAACCAGCCCAGGCTCTCCAAACAATTCCTCTTTCCTCGTGCTGTCGAGGACTTTGAGTACTTGTACGTTGCGATTGACAAGTTCACAAAGTGGCCAGAGGTGGAGCCAGTGAGAAAGGTGACATCACAGTCGGCCGTCAAGTTCTTCAAGCGACTCGTTTTGCCATTTTGGTGTGCCAAACAGAGTCATCACTGACAACGGCACATAGTTCACGAGCCGCTCCTTCATGCAGTATATCCATGACCTTGGCAGCAAAGTTTTCTTTGCTTCCATTACTCATCCAAGAAGCAATGGCCAAGCGGAAAGGACAAATGCTGAAGTACTGCGAGGCCTCAAAACAAGAACTTTTGACAGGCTGCACAAATGTGGAAGACGCTGGATTGATGAATTGCCAACAGTTCTTTGGTCAATCAGAACGACACTAAATCGAGCTACTGGCCAGACACCCTTTGCCCTGGTATACGGGGCATGAAGCAGTTTTCCCCACGGAACTCATATACGGGTCACCTCGTGTGCTCTCTTATGATGAGCTTGAGAAAGAGCAGTTGCGCCAAGATGATGCAATGTTCCTTGAGGAAGATCGTCTTCGAGCTGTTGTGCGAGTCGCTCGCTACCAGCAAGCCTTGCGCCGCTATCATAGCCATAAGGTTCACGCCCGAAGCCTTGAGGAAGGCAACCTTGTTCTTCGGCGTGTTCAGCCCGCCAAGAATTCAAACAAGTTGATGCCAAAGTGGGAAGGCCCCTATCGGGTAATACGAGTCACCAAGCCTGGCGCAGTCCACCTGGAGACCGAAGATGGCATTCTGATGAGCAACTCCTGGAATATTGAACATCTTCGCAAGTTTTACCCATAGGGCGCGGTTGTCGGGAGCTCTGGCAACCCACTTTTGTACTAGCCTTGCCGGCAAGGCATGTAACCCTATGTATAGAACCAGGCGCAGATCATGTGCGCAGTCAGATAGCTTTTAGTATGTACATTTTCCTACTAGTTTCCATGTTTATATATATATGTATGCATGCATGCTTGCCCAGGATAGTGTGCTACCTTTGATCCTAGCAGGTACTGGGAAACCGCCAAGGCTCCGTGCCCCTGTCCTCTCCTCCTTTCAGCCGCAGTGACAATGCTCTGGTGTAAGTGCATCTAGTGCCACCCCTAGTTGGTTTTGGAGTATTGACGACAAAGTTGGTTGGGGGACTAATGCGTTTGTGAGAATTGCATGATAACGCAAGTAGTGTCCCTCATTGATTCGGTTTACCTACCGGAGATGACCCCTAAAAATGTATGAAGACATTGAAGACAATGGTGGTGTGTGAAGATATTCATACTGAAGACTATGACATGAGAAGACATTGAGTGAAGACTATGGAGCGCGAAGACTGAGTTGTTTTGTTGTTTCCTTTTCTTCTATGTTGAGTCATAGGAACCACCGTACTGTTAAGTGGGGTCCAAGTGAACTAAGTCAGAGTGACTGAAGTGATGCTCAACCCAAATCCTATGTCTTCGAGCGAAGACAATGAGAGCAAATCTTATCCAGAGCTGGATGAGTCAGCTTTGCTTGTAGCCCAAGTAAAGTTGCCATGTGTGTTTGAAATCTGACCGTTGGAACATGTGTCAGTTCCTTAGTGACCCAAGGTCATTTCGGACATATCAGGTCGGGTTGCCTTGTGGCTATAAATAGCCCACCCCCTACACCATAAATTGGTGGCTGCTCAGAGTTTGTTTACGGCTTTTGTCGTTTTAAGAGCAACCCACCACGAAGCCTTTAAGAGAGAAATCCTTGCGAGGAGCAAGCCCAAACACCCAGAGCCAAAGAGTGTTAGGCATCACTGAAGTCTTTCTGTCCGTGTGACCTGAAGACTTGTTACACTTGAGGACTGTGTATCCTCCAGCCGGTTAGGCATCGCGTTTTGAGCATCCAAGAGTCATTGTGGATTGCCGGGTGAACGAAGTCTGTGAAGGTTCGGAAGTCTACCTTGAAGACTTACCAGAGTGATTGGGCGAGGACTGGGTGTCCTTAGCTCAAGGGGAATAAGGTGAAGACACGGTCTTCTAAGTTGAATCTCAGCCTCCCTAACCAGATGTACAGTTGTCACAGCAACTGGAACTGGTCCAACAAATCCTGTGTCTTCGACAAGTGACTGGTTCTATCTCTTCCCTCCTTTACTTTGAGTTTGTGTTCGTGAAGTCATTGCTTATCTGTCTTATCTGATTGACTTCATTGCTTGACTACTATTGTTGATTGGCTTCATACTATCTTCCATCCTGATCCTACTACCTAGCTGCTATTAGTCTTCGTACGTTAACACTATTGCATACTTGACTATGGCTTGCTTGTTGTAGTTTATCTTCCGCTGCATATCAATTAGGTCATTTCTATTGTTTGTCTTCGAAACTACCATGTTTTGAAGACTTTGATAAAAATCGCCTATTCACCCCCCCTCTAGTCGATAACTAGCACTTTCAATTGGTATCAGAGCAAGGTACTCCCTTGTTCTGTGTGATTCGGTTTAACCACCTGGAGTTTAGCTATGTCGACTACAGGGATAATCAAAGTCTCCACTGACTGCCCCGTATTCGATGGAACTGAATATCCCTAATGGAAGAATAAGATGCACATGCATCTTGAAGCCATTGATATCGACCTCTGGTATGTCGTCAAGAATGGCGTTCCCAAAACTGGTGAAGGTGTCACCCCTACTGATTTCAAGAAGTTCATTCAAATGGACTCGACTGCAAAGAACATCATCTGTGGTCATCTGACCAAAGGACAGTATGGCCGTGTGAGTGCTCTGGAAATGTCAAAGCTAGTCTGGGACTGGCTATCCAAGGTCAATGAAGGCGTCTCTACATAGAGAGACCAGAGGATCAGTGTTCTTCGCAATCTCTTCAACCGCTTCAAGAGAAATGACAATGAAAATGTCCAGCTCATGTTTGATCGCCTCACCGACATCACAAATGAGCTTCAGGCTCTCGGCACCACTGAGATCACCAAGCATGAAATCATCAAGACGCTGCTGAGATCTCTTGACAGCTCCTTTGACACCCTTGCCCTCATGATACAAGAACGTCCTGACTTCAAGACTCTCGATCCGTCTGATATACTTGAGAGGCTCAACACACATGAGTTCCAGCTTTCAGAGAAAAGAGATATCTATGGCCCCAACTATGGCCGAACTCGTGCTTTGAAGGCAAAAGTTGTTTCCTCATCTGAAGAAGAAGAATCTGACTGCAGTTCTGATGATCCTGAAGACATTGGAAGGGAGCTTGCTATGCTTGTGAAGAAGTTCCAGAAATTCACCAAGAAGAAGGGCTTCAGAAAGTCTTCACGATCAAGAAATGATGAAGCTTCCACTCAAGACAACAAGAAGAGAACATGTCACAAGTGTAAGAAGCCCGGGCAGTACATCTCTGAGTGTCCTCAGTGGGACAACGAGAAGAATAAGAAGAAGAGCAAGGAATATGACTCTGATGACAAGAAGAAGAAGAAATCATCAAAGTCTTCTTCCAAGTCCACATCAAAGTCTTCATCTCATAAGAAGAGGTCATCTGGCAAGGCTCGTGCTTTTGTTGGGAAGGAAATGGATTCAGAGGAGGAGTCTGCTTCTGAGGAGGCAGAGGTGGAATCTGAAGCTGAGTCCGACTCTAGCGTTGCAAGTCTGGCTCTAGCCACAGCCTACGTTGCCAAGTCCATCTTCAACACTGAAGACAATGACTCCCACACCAACACTGATGATGACAAGGAAGATCCTGCTCCCACCTACTGCTTCATGGCACGTGGTGCCAAGGTAAAATCACGCGATGCTTACTTTGAAACATCAAGTGAAGATGACTCTGATTGTGAATCTAAACCCAGCTATAAAACACTTGTTAAAATTGCTACTGAACAACAAAGGGCTATGGAACATACTCAAAAACTGTTAGACAAAAGCGATGACCTGTTGGACGCGGAAATGACACGTTCACAGTCCTTAGTTGAAGACATAAAAAATCTTCATGATAAGTATCAAGAACTTCAAAGTCTTCATGAGACGCTCTCAACCACTTATGAAAAGCTCTCCTATGATTATCTTCAAAGAAAGCAAGAGCTTGAGAAATTGAAAGCGACTCATGAAGATCTTCAAAAAGAGAATGGGTCATTTCGTGCTCAACAGATCAGTTCCGCTCAGGATGGATTTGAACCACCATGTTTAAGATGCATTGAGTGTGATAACGCTGCCTCTGTTGCTGAATGTTCCACTGCTACTACTGTTGCTCTGTCTTCAACTACTGATGTGGTAACTAACCCCTCTGCTGAGGATACCACTACTATTGCTGATGAAAATGCTAGGTTGAAGACATTGCTTGAAACAGGGATATACAAAAGTCTGAAAGGGCATCAGACACTTTGCGATGTCCTCAAAAAGCAGATTCTGAACCGAAACCCTAGGAAAGAGGGTGTTGGGTTCGAGAGGAAAATGAATGCTGATGGTTCCTACTGGAAGCCTGAGCAGTATCCCAAAACCACATGGGTTGCTGCAAAGGAACCTTCAGTGGATCTATCCACTTTATCTGGTTTTACCTGTGCTAATCCCATTATCATTGATGAATCCTTTGATGCAAACTATAAACTGTTCAAAAATCAAAACGGTGAAGTGTTTGCCAGGTATATTGGTACTAATTGTAGGAATGGACCGCCAATGAAGAAGATCTGGGTTCCCAAAAGATGTCTTGAGAATCTTCCTGTGAATGTTGTCATGACACCACCAGGGAAGAAGACAAACCCCAGACCAAAGGCGTCACATGGTCAAATGGCTTTATACGGAAACAGGACTCACCTGAGTCACCCTAACGCCAATGTTTTGCAGGGAAATCGTACTCAAGTTTATGAATATGCGCGCGTGTCTTCAAACCGCTATGTTCATAGTACTAAGAACTTTTCTGCTTATTCATATGAGTATCATTCATCTCTTGCAAGGCTATTTGCTAGGGCTCCAAAGCCGAAATTCTCAGATGCTGCACTTAGACTCATTGCTTCTAAGCCACCCCTAAAGATGTGGGTGGTGAAGAAGAACTAACTCTCTTTTGCAGAACATGGTCTCCAGCCAACAATCAAAGGCGTCCGATATAATTGCTGGGGACCTAAAACACAAAGGGACGCATGATAAAATGACTTATTATGTATTCCACATATGAATCGCTTACCTGTCATACTGTGTGCTAACTTTCATCTATGCTGTGATAATCCAAGTGTGCATCAACTACTTATGCTTCACAACATACCTTGTGAAGCCTATCCTCCTAACTGCACTGTAGGGTATGACACCTCGTGCTTCAGAATGGATTATGGACAGCAGATGCACTAATCATATGACTGGTGATCGAAGTCTTCTCATGGACTCAACCTTACGTCCATCCGACAAGAGTCAAATCACATTTGCTGACACTGGTAAAGGCAAGGTATTGGGTCTAGGTAGAGTTGCAATCTCAAAGGATCAACATATGGATAAAGTGATGCTTCTTGAATCCCTTGGATTCAACTTAATGTCTGTCTCAATGCTTTGTGACTTAAACATGATTGTGATATTTGGAAAATATCGTTGCCTTGTACTAATGGAATCTGACAAGTCTCTAGTCTTTGAAGGGTATAGGAAAGGTGATCTATACATGGTAGATTTCTCAGCAGGTCCACAGCTTGCCGTATGTCTTCTGGCAAAAGCTTCAGAATGCTGGCTCTGGCATCGAAGGCTGGGGCATGCTGGCATGAGGAACTTGCACACTCTCGTCAAGAAGAAGCATGTCATAGGCATCGAAGGTGTCAAGTTCAAGAAAGATCATTTGTGTGGTGCTTGCGAAGCCGGGAAGATGACGAGGGCCAAGCACCCCTCGAAGACTATCATGACAACTTCTCAACCCTTCGAGCTATTCCACATGGACTTAGTTGGTCCTACTCACTACTCCACCCTCACAACAACGGCGTGTCTCTATGGCTTCGTCATTGTTGATGAATACTCAAGATACACATGGGTGCACATAATTCTCTACAAGACTGAAGTACAAGATGTCTTCAGACGATTCGCCAATCGAGAAATGAACAATTATGGCGTCAAGATCAAGCATATCAGAAGTGATAACGACACTGAATTCATGAACACCGGCCTTGATCTTTATCTGGATACAATGGGAATCACTCATGAATTTTCTGCTCCGTACACACCTCAGCAAAATGGCATTGTTGAGCGCAAGAACAGAACCCTCATTGAGATGGCTTGAACAATGCTTGACGAGTACAAGACACCAAGAAAGTTCTGGCCTGAAGCTATTGATACTGCATGTCACATCATCAACCGTGTTTACATCCATAAGCTTCTGGGCAAAACATCCTATGAGATCCTTACTAGCAAGAAGCCAAATGTCAGCTACTTCAGAGTTTTTGGTGCTAGATGCTAGATCAAGGATCCCCATCACAAGTCAAAATTTGAACCCAAAGCTCACAAAGGCTTCATGCTTGTCTATGGAAAGGATTCACACTCTTACAGAGTCTTCAACCTCTTCCACTAAAAAATCGTTGAAACAGTGGATGTGCGATTTGATGAAACCAATGGTTCACAACGAGAGCTCCTGCCAAGCACACTAGATGAAGCTCCTTCCAGTGAATCTATCAAGCTGATGGGAACTGGTGAAATCATGCCCTCTGAAGCACAACCTGAAGAGGAACTTATCATTTCTGCACCAAACCAACCTGAAGGCAATGCTCAGACCGAAGACAATCCTCCCAATGATGACAATGATCAACATGAGCAAGGGCTTCGTCCAGTTCATCCTCGGGTTGCAAATGAAGTACAAATCGAGAAGATAATTGATAGCATCGATGCACCTTGTCCGCTTACTCGCTCAAGAGTAACACAGTTAGCAAATTTCTGTGGGCATTTTTCATTTGTATCAATATCTGAACCCAAGAAAGTTGCTGAAGCCTTTATGGAACCTGAATGGATTCAAGCCATGCAAGAAGAACTTCAACAGTTCAAGCTGAATAATGTTTGGGAACTTGTCAAGCGCCCTGACCCTCGCAAGCATAACATTATTAGCAAAAAATGGATATATCGGAACAAGCAAGATGAGCATGGTCAAGTCATCAGAAACAAAGAACGTCTTGTGGAACAAGGATATACTCAAGTTGAGGAATTGACTTCGATGAAACATTTGCTCCCGTGGCTAGGCTTGAAGCTATTTGCATACTGCTAGCCTATGCTAATCACCACAACATCTTGCTATATCAAATGGATGTGAAAAGTGCTTTCCTCAATGGCAAAATTGAAGAAGAAGTGTATGTTGCTCAACCACCTGGCTTTGAAGATCCAAAACATCCTGATATGGTGTACAATCTCAACAAAGCACTGTATGGCCTCAAACAAGCTCCTCGCGTTTGGTATGATACAATCAAAGACTTCTTGAAGAGCAAAGGCTTCAAACCAGGATCCCTAGATCCCACACTCTTCACAAAGACATATGATGGTGAACTGTTTGTATGCCAAATATATGTGGATGACATAATCTTTGGCTGCACCAACCAGAAATATAGTGATGAGTTTGGATACATGATGCAAGAGCAATATCAGATGTCCATGATGGGTGACCTGAAGTTCTTCCTTGGTCTTCAAATTCGTCAGCAAAGAAATGGCATCTTCATATCTCAAGAAAAATATCTCAAAGACTGTCTGAAGAAGTTCGGTATGCGAGATTGCAAAGGTTACACGACGCCAATGCCATCCAAACATCATCTTGGTCCCGACGACAATGGTAAAGAGTTCGATCAAAAGGTATACCGCTCCATGATTGGTTCTTTACTTTATCTATGTGCATCTAGGCCAGATATTATGCTTAGTGTTTGCATGTGTGCTCGATTCCAAGCGGCACCAAAGGAATCGCATCACTTAGCTGTGAAGCGAATTCTTAGATATTTGGCTTACACCCCAACACTAGGATTATGGTATCCAAAGGGCTCAAGGTTTGATCTGGTTGGATTCTCGGATGCTGATTATGCTGGTGACAAGGTGGATCGCAAGTCAACATCAGGAACATGTCACTTTCTGGGACGATCACATGTCTGTTGGTCTTCAAAGAAGCAGAACTGTGTATCACTCTCAACTGCTGAATCTGAATACATTGCTGCTGGATCTTGTTGTGCTCAGCTTCTGTGGATGAAGCAAACTCTCAAGGACTATGGCATCGATCTGAAGCAAGTCCCTCTCTTCTACGACAACAAAAGCGCCATCAAGATTGCCAACAATCCAGTTCAGCACTCGAAGACAAAGCACATTGAAATTCGTCATCATTTTCTCAGAGATCATGTCATGAAGAAAGATATTGACATTATTCACGTCAACATTGAAGAGCAACTGGCAGATATCTTCACAAAGCCCTTGGATGAGAAAAGGTTTTGCAAGTTACAGTGTGAGCTAAATATCTTGGAATCCTCAAATGTCCTGTGATCAGGCACACATCCTAACACTTATGCATATTGATGACTTAGATGTGCAACACACGAAGTAAAGTATATCTTCAATCAATGAAGACTTACATTCTGAGTGTGAATACATTAACATGGAATTTGACTTCGGAGCGCCACGATAATTGTGCGCCGTGTCTGGTCTAATACTTCCTATACGGTGGGTAACGCCACCACCAAAATTTCTTGGTTTGAAGTGTTTCACTCATGGCGTTACTGTTGAATATCTTCGCATATTGATTTGCCTTCAACTTTCAACTTATCTTCATGATTTACTTCACTATGCTGAGTTGATTGCTTTCTCATGTATATATATATATATATATATATATATATATATATATATATATGCTAGTATTCTGTCCTCTACAGCATTCACTTATAGCTATGTCTTCACTGTTGAATCTTTTGAACTAAGTGAATGTAATCGGACCCTAATCTCTCTATGCTTACTATCTCAACCTCTATCTGTCCAAATCATATGCATTCTATTGACACTGTCGAATGTCTTCTCTGCATCCTTGTCAGCAGAAGACACAGAGACAACCATCAAGTCCTATTTAAATGATTCATCTTTATTGTCGATATCCGGAGAAGCCGGAACAACCATCCGACAAACTTGGCGGGCGTGGGAACGTGGGACAACTCTGAGTATGTTGCATGCTTGCCACGTGTCCCACGGATGTGAACAGATAGGGGCACCTGCGTAATTGCGCTGTGTCACACACCTACTTATAAATACGTGTCCCCTGCGGTCAAGAAAACCTTTTTCCACCTCTCCACCTCATCAAAACCCTAGCGCCACCGCTAGCTCTCGACGACGCCGGCGACGAAGCGCTTAGCTGCCGCGACTTCTCTGACGCCGTCCTCACGCCGGCCGCGGGCATCGTCCTCTCCGCCGCTGCCGTAGGTGTCCTCCGTCGCCAAGTTAGGGCACGGTGGACTGAACTGCTCGGTCTCCAAATTCTTCCCAACTAGCAGTTCTTCGTGTGGTAAATATAACTCTATTTTTTACCAGCTTTTGATCCTCAATGATTCATCCAATTTACCAAAATTGGTTTCTATCTATACAAAGTTAGATCTACTCCGTCTGCATCTCATACTTCCTAGTATATTCACTTAAGCTTCCCATCTAGTTAGATTCCTCACTTGTACTTATTCACGGATTCGTACAAATCTGGAACCGACTCTCAACATATAAGTGAATGTCTTCGCAACATGAGGTCAATGTCTTCAAACTGATTTATCTTCAAAATCTTCTGAGAATGCATATGACCTCTTCCCCTTCCCTCGCATCTCTAATGCTGTCACAGGTACATGTCCGTGGGAGAATCCCTAGGTTCTCATAGTCTGCATTCATTTGCAGAATTCTTACAGCAACACATTGATTCTCCTAAAGCCAGTTCCTGTCTGACCAGCAAGCTAAAGCCTTTGAAGCCTTTGAACATATTGAAACCGTTCAGTTTGAACTTCATGGCTGCAGAGAAATCAGTAAGGAAGGGTGGCAGACAGCGTCATGGAGGAACTTCAAAGGATCTGCCTGATGATCTTGCAGAAATCTACAAAACAGATCCCGAAGAAGATTACAATCAGCGCAAGACTCGAATCCAATGGTTTCAACGCTATTGGGCTGAACAGTGGTTCAAGTACAAGTTCGTGACCCAGGAGTACGCAGAGAAAAATGCTATCAAGAGCCCTTGGGGTGATATTCTCTATCGAGGCCTTCCCCCCAAGAACAAAGCTGAAGCCATTGCGCAAGAATTCTATCCTTGCATGGTTCGTGGACCACAGCCTGAAGAAGCCGACCCATCATGATTGCTCTAGTGTCGTGACGACAATCTCTTCAAGCGCAATTTTCAGTATGCTAAGGCTTTAGTAAAGGAAAACAAGAAGTCATGGGGATTAGACTTCAATCCTGGTCCCTCTGCTCCCCGTGATGATGGCACACGTGAAGCTGAAGAAAACATAATTGGCCCCTTTGCAAACCTTGATGGCCTCATCTCCTACATCTTGGTACAAGGTGCCAAAGTGGATCATTCTGACAATGATGCTGATTCTGATGAAGCCCCAGCTCCTCCTCCAAGGCCGCAGAAGCCAAAGAAGATTAAGGCTTCATCATCAGCTGCACCTCCAAAAGCTTCTCGTGTGAAGCCAGTGTGCTGTCTGAGGATCTTTCCCGTATCTCCAAGAAGACGGAGAAGACAAAGAAAATCGTCAAGAGTACTGATCAGGCTTTGACTCCTGCTACTATTCTGCGTGAAGAGCCCATTGATCTGTCCAGCGATGACGATCTTGCAGATGATGCTCTTGAGTAACTGATCAAGAGCAAGGAGGAAGCAGAGATCTTCAACAACTTGCCTCTCTTTGACGTGGAAATCATTCATAACTTCATTGATGAATGGTTTGACACACCAAACCTCAACCTTGATGATCTGCAACTTCCAATTGGCCTCAGCGTCGCCTTCAATGGCGCCATTGCTTCTGAGCTAGCTATTGCTCAGCGCATCGTCGAACTGAAGCACAAAATTGACTATGAAAACGCTCAGTTCAAGAAGCATGTGGCCACGCTCAACGTGCAAGATGTCAGGAACTTCAAGATCATGCTGCACGAGCTCAAAGAAGCCTTTCACAAGAAGCGTGAAGAAGCTCGAGGCTACAAAGAGCGCATGAAGAGTCTGGCTGACAAGTGTGTGCTTGCCTACAATGAGGCTGAGAAGCGCAAGGCTCTTGGTCGTCCTGACATCGACCCCAGGATGGCTGCAAAGAAGAAGAAATCTACTGTCCAATCTGCACCTTCAAGGCCAGATGAACCTCGCATTGTCTTCCCAAGCAGCATGACTATCTCGAAGCCAAGAGTCACATCAACTGCTTCAGAACAGAAGAAGACGAGGGCTGTAGAGGCTGAAGCCAAAAAACAGAAAACCTCATAAGCCTCTGAAGCTGCTCCCTCCAAGAAGAAGCGCAAGATCAAGAAGAGTCGGGCTGCTCCCACAGAGCCCCTTGTTGTTGAACCCATCTCAGTGGTTCGTCCTGCATCTGTATCCCAAGAACTTCGCATGACTGTTCATGAGCCTGCTTCCACAGAGGCTCCCAAAGCTGAAGAGATTCCAACAGCTGAACCCACCGCTACTGAAGACATTGGTCAAGATGACAATGTTGAAGATGATGAAGTTCTTCCTCAAATTGAATATAATGTGGTATCATCGCCTGTTCGTACGAACAGCGAAATCATCAGCATTGGTCGTCCTCTGACGCCAATTGCTCAGGATGCTTCATGGGCTGATCGCCCGCAAGAACAAGACTCCCCCAGCACTCCCCACCAACAACAAACCACACCATCCGTACAAGTTGAATAGGATGAGGACCTGCCCACTCCATCTCCAAAGGCGTCACATGTACTACAAAGGCTTCGCAAAGGACCAAGGCCTCAAGTCCCTCTTCTGAGCATTCCAGTAGGAGAAGTGCATCATCAACCTGTTGCACGTCAAGTGTTTTCAGAAGCCACTCCTGTTGTGAATGTCTCCGTGTCTGAAGCCCCAGCTGCTGAAGACAATCTGGCTGCATCAGCCGATGAAGAACGTCAAGAAGAACGTGTCCATACTCCCCCCATTCCTGAAGAAACTGTTCATGAAGTGAACGTGTCTGTGCCTGACCCTCCAGCTCAGCAAGTGGAGGTTGAAAGTCCTGAAGCTGCCACTACCAATGCAAGTGAAGCTCATGACGTTGTCATGACTGAAGCTAATGTGGAGCTTGGACCAAACAGTGTGCCTGAAACCAATGAGGCAATTGTTCCTGAAGCACCTATTGTGCAGCCTGAAGCCTCAGCTGCTGCCACTGCTCCTGTTCCGCCACCAAGGCCCTATACAATCGAGCAAGTATACAACCATGGCGAGCTGATCACAGTAAGATCGCCCGTTCTGGTCCCTCCGCCTATTGTCTCTGGTCCTCAATTTGACTATCAAATTGAGCATAGGCCTCAGGTCCAGAAGCCAAAGCCAAGAATGCCAAGGTTTCCTGGTACTGCCACATCTGTCGGGTCTTTCAATGCAAATGGCTTCAAGAGCCACGACACATTCTTTGACAGCTCAAAGAACCCCTACACGAAGCCAAGAATATCATCAGATCGGTTCTGGAGTCATCAGTAGCGAAGCTATTACTCCTGTGTTCTGTATGATCAAGGGCGCATCTTCCCTCATATGCGCCTCGACACTGAAGCCATTGATGGACTGCCCTGCTTAGAAGAAGCACTTGACTGCTTTCGTGATGCTGGTCTGCTCAGCTTTGTCACAGACAAAGAACATTGGAATGAAGAGCTATTGCTTCAATTCTATGCTACCCTCCACATTCGCGGCTACAACAGAGATATCAAGACCTGGGTTCTCGAGTGGATGACTGGAAATGTTCATCATGAAGCCAAAGCTCTTGACATCATTGAGCTTACACGCCTATCCACTCCCGGAGATCTATATGAACCTGGTTGTCAAAAACACTGCAATGCACTGGAAAGCATCTTCCATAAGCCTGAACCCAATATGAGCCAGATGTTGAGCATGATGAAGCCTTTGCCACGTGATGCTGAATATCCAAAGGAGTTCTTTGTTGATGACCTTGAGTATCTGCCGTGCACTATATATCATATCATTAGGTGGACTCTATGGCCTATTAAAGGACATTCATCAGCTGCAAAACTCGAAGGAGCCATGAAGATATTGGTCTTTTACATCCTCAATGGCATCAGCTTCAATGCACATGATTTCTTCATCAGGCAACTGGCTGCATCTGGATCTGACCTTTTCAGACTGAAGTTCTATGCTCCATGGGTCATGCGCCTCATGAAGCAACACTCTGCTGTCAACTATCAACCATCTGCTCACAATCATGTGATCTTCCTACCAGAGATTGATATGTCAGGTGAAGCCATATACCCTGACCCTGCCAAGAAGACTCTCTGTCTTCAGAATGCTGAACATCAAAGCTTCACACAGCCTATGGAAGGAGTCCAAGCTGTCACGCGTGTCTATCCGATGGCTGGAAGTATTCATCTGCCTCATCGTGCATCAACTGAAGCCACTGCGAGCACCATTGCTCAAAGGCCTCGGAAGCGCTCTCGGGTCCTAAATGACCGAGAACTTCTTGTGGCCCTACATCAGAAGCAAG
Source organism: Triticum aestivum (assembly GCF_018294505.1). Lineage (NCBI taxonomy): Eukaryota > Viridiplantae > Streptophyta > Magnoliopsida > Poales > Poaceae > Triticum > Triticum aestivum. The sequence goes on along the minus strand of NC_057813.1, from coordinate 310,825,527 downwards.
ATAAGCATCATTTTTGGCTGAAGCGTCAGATGCAAAGCCTCTTGGTGGATGTAAATCGCATTCGAAACCTTGCCACCAAGAATGCATTTGTCACTCACGAAACTTGTCGGCGTTCATGGAAGAGTTTAACCCTACTCGGTGCTGAAGCTGATCTTCAAGACGACGACTTCACGAAAAGATTCAAGTTTGACTCCACTCCTCCACGGAATGCTGTCCTACGAAGAACTCCATCTCTTGAAGACTCTGATTATTCTTCCTTCGCGGCAACTGTCAATGCCAATGTCATCGATGATGAAGACGATGCTACTTCACCGCCCCCTACTTCTGCACGCATCAACACTGCACCGAGTTCGTCTGCACCGCCAAACGACAATGACAACCCTGCTGCTTCAACTACTCCTCATGAGGACGAGTAGATGCTCTATGTCTTCAAACCTTTTTGGTCATTACTGACAAAAGGGGGAGAAGCGTATGAGTTTGATAGTCTTCAAGCAGGTTCATAAGGGCGGTTGCTTTATATTTTTGCCTAGTGCTTACAACTCTTGCCTTTTGATACACTTCATTCTTTGAGTTGTAACACTTAAACTTGATGGTCGTCTGCTACTTATTTACATTTCCACGTGCGATGATAACTTCCGCACTTAGATCATTCTGCAGACGTCCATTTTTCATTATGCATGTCATTCTCTTAGCTCTATCTTTTTGTGCATGATGAATTATCTTCATAAGTTGAAGAGGATCTCCACAAGTACAACCTGCCATGTGCATTTGCATTCCAAAAGCAAAATATTTATATGCACATCTTCAGGGGGAGCCCTAGCCACTTATGAAGACAATACGCTATCCTTTACAATTTCACATACTTCTTTCCCATTGAAAACTTCAACCAGTTTGTCATCAATCACCAAAAAGGGGGAGATTGTAAGTGCATCTAGTGCCACCCCTAGTTGGTTTTGGAGTATTGATGACAAAGTTGGTTGAGGGACTAATGCGTTTGTGAGAATTGCAGGATAACGCAGGTAGTGTCCCTCATTGATTCGGTTTACCTACCGGAGATGACCCCTAAAAATGTATGAAGACATTGAAGACAATGGTGGTGTGTGAAGATATTCATACTGAAGACTATGACATGAGAAGACATTGAGTGAAGACTATGGAGCGCGAAGACTGAGTTGTTTCGTTGTTTCCTTTTCTTCTGTGTTGAGTCATAGGAACCACCGTACTGTTAAGTGGGGTCCAAGTGAACTAAGTCAGAGTGACTGAAGTGATGCTCAACCCAAATCCTATGTCTTCGAGCGAAGACAATGAGAGCAAATCTTATCCAGAGCTCGATGAGTCAGCTTTGCTTGTAGCCCAAGTAAAGTTGCCGTGTGTGTTTGAAATCTGACCGTTGGAACACGTGCAGTTCCTTAGTGACCCAGGGTCATTTCGGACATATCAGGTCAGGTTTCCTTGTGGCTATAAATAGCCCACCCCCTACACCATAAATTGGTGGCTGCTCAGAGTTAGTTTACGGCTTTTGTCGTTTTAAGAGTAACCCACCTCGAAGCCTTTAAGAGAGAAATCCTTGCGAGGAGAAAGCCCAAACACCCAGAGCCAAAGAGTGTTAGGCATCACTGAAGTCTTTCTGTCTGTGTGACCTAAAGACTTGTTACACTTGAGGACTGTGTATCCTCCAGCCGGTTAGGCATTGCGTTTTGAGCATCCAAGAGTCATTGTGGATTGTCGGGTGAACGAAGTCTGTGAAGGTTCGGAAGTCTACCTTGAAGACTTACCAGAGTGATTGGGCGAGGACTGGGTGTCCTTAGCTCAAGGGGAATAAGGTGAAGACACGGTCTTCTGAGTTGAATCTCAGCCTCCCTAACCATATGTACAGTTGTCACAGCAACTGGAACTGGTCCAACAAATCCTGTGTCTTCGACAAGTGACTGGTTCTATCTCTTCCCTCCTTTACTTTGAGTCTGTCTTCGTGAAGTCATTGTTTATCTGTCTTATCTAATTGACTTCATTGCTTGACTACTGTTGTTGATTGGCTTCATACTATCTTCCATCCTGATCCTACTACCTAGCTGCTATTAGTCTTTGTACGTTAACACTATTGCATACTTGACTATGGCTTGCTTGTTGTAGTTTATCTTTCGCTGCATATCAATTAGGTGATTTCTATTGTTTGTCTTTGAAACTACCATGTTTTGAAGACTTTGATAAAATCGCCTATTCACCCCCCCTCTAGTCGATAACTAGCACTTTCATCCGGCAAGAAATTGAGAAGACTGCTCGGCACGTCTTCCCCGACAACCCAACCAGATAAAGTCATCTCCTGCCCATTCATGTTCGTAACTTGTGTCTTGTGCATTAGAAAACCTCGCCACTTTGTTTAGACTTACGTGCTCCCATCCCCGACTCGAACGCTGCTTCGGTCGGGGTGGTTGCAGTAACCTTAGGTAAAAAGAGATTGCGGGGGGCTGGACCCTACGTCTATAACCAGGCGGATGTGATTCTTTGGCAGGCACAGAGGGCGCCGACAAGGTAGCTTGCCGGGGAGACTCATTTATTTTTATTAAAGGGGTGTTTTGCCTCTGCATGAATGTGTACGTTCATGAGTTCCCAGCAAAAGCTCATCTTTTTCATTGATATGCTGATGCAAGTACAAATATTACAGAACATAAGCATGGGTTCGGAAGATTACATTTTCTAGAAAGTTAAGATTTGGCAAGTGCCTATAAATTGAGAAAAAGATAAGTGCCCCGTAATCCCCATTCTTGCCCCTTTCCTCACTAGGAACGGTAGGCGAAGAAAGGTGACGGGCATGGGGAACGCGTCGATGTAGAGCTTGATGGGGAAGCCCGTCGATCACCGATGGCAGAGCCAGCAGGACGCAACCCCCAGCAAGGCGTGTTGCCGGGGGAGGAGGCGGAGCAGATGATGGTGCTCCCACTGATGGTCAGCAGGAGTCGGAGTCGTCGTCCGCCCGCCCGCTGCCATCGTCGTTGTTGGTGCTATCCTCCTCGCCACTGTCGTTCGAGCAGGAGCTTTCGTCGTCAGTGGAACTCTCCATGCAGCACCCTAAGCGGACTCCTGAGCTCCCGAAGACCTTGACGTAGAGCAGGTCGTTCTCCATTAGCTTAAAATGGAGAACGTGCCCCTCCGACAAGCTGTGGGCGTGTGCAAAAGTTATCCACCCACGGCGGAGGTACATGACGTGAGGGCGCGGGAAGCCTACATTGACCCATGTGCTACCGTTCCCGCAACCCCTCATGTGTAGCCTGAAAGCTTGCGGCGGATCCTGCTCCATCACCCGAGAAAACAGGGTAGGGAGGCGGAGATGGTTGCACACGCGCTTATACAGCCGAATGAAGAACTCGAGAGGCTGATCTCTGACATGGCCGTCCATTAGAGGAGGGGCCGCCAACGGAAGCGCAGCCGGCGCGCCACCCCGTCCTCCTATTCCACGAGCACCGTGGCGGCCTCGGCCTCGTCCCCTCCCTCTCCCCCTTGCGGCGAGCTCTGCCGCCGGAAGCTTCGGGGGAGGAGGAGCGTGCTGTCGAGCAGAAACCCTTGTCGCCGTCGTTGAAGCACCGGCACACCCTCTCACCATAGCAAGTGGAAGAAAGATACCAAGCAAGGGGAGGAGAAGAAGGCGAGTGTGGGAAAGCACCATCCCTCTCCCCTTTTATAGAAGGGCAGGGTCGGGGCCTGGCCTCCCACCCCAAAGGGCGGCCGCCCCGCACGACCAATGCGGTCTCCTGAAGCACAGGGAATCGGGACCAACCCGCTCCCCCAGTCAACAATGCCTGGCTTCCCGCCTTGGCGTTAATGCCCATGTCCTCCCCATCCACCACCTGCCCTTCCCAAGGCATGGGGGACATGTGGCGAAGCGGAAAGAAGCATGAAGACAGGTGGAGCGACCGTTTTCCACCCCGTGATCATGGGGTGCGGTGCCATGCAGGCTGCGAGCCGAGTCCACCTAGTAAATGAGTAGCGCCCCTGCAAATTCCTTCTTTTTAGTAAGGAAAGCACGGGCCGCCTCTTTACTATCGACTGCGAGATGCCGCAAGCATGCTGAGGCCATCCCACGCATGACCCCCACGTCACACGCTCGACGTGGATCGTGGGGAAGTGCAACTGGCAAAGAGATCGTGGAAGATTCAGTGTCAGCCACGCGGGCCCGCGCACTGCTTTGGGCCTGGCTGAACTACGCCTTGCGCTCACGTGTGGCCCAGGCCCAGGCGCTCCTGTTGGTGTACAAAAGAATGGGTTCTTTCTGTACCCCTTACTTATGCATGGGCAGTTGTAGCCACACCTGTGGCCAGGCCTGGCAGGGCAGCAGAAGATAAAATGTGAAGACTACCAAGACAGATACTCGAGGAAATGGGAGCAGAAAGCGAGCTAGACCTCCCCCGGCAACACCCTTGCTGGGGCAACCTGCACGGCACCAGCAATCCCATCACCCTTGAGGCTGAGAGTTCTGACACCATCGATAATGTTAAGACCAAGATTTGGGAACGCATGCATGGTAGCATGCAGATCTTCATGAAGACTGATAGCCTGCGGGTCCACGTGGGGCCAGAAGACGGAGACCCCTGGCAAGACCCTTGCGGGGGACGACTGCAAGGCCCCCTGGAAGCCTTGCCGGGGATGATCACTGGGCCACAGCCAGCCCCGCGCCCAGCAAGGATTTGCCACCTCACCACCATTCCAGTACGACGACCAGTGTGCCAACTAAGCACGCGCCTGCGTGGCGGCATGCAGATCTTCGTGGAGGCTCTACCATCATGCCAACACGATAGCTAGTTAGCCAGTGTGGCACTATAGGCCTCGTCAGCCTGGACGCGTGTCGAAGCGAGGAGGGGCGGTGATGGACGAGATAGCTCCTGTTGCCATCCCCGATAAAGAAGAGGGCATGTTGGCAACACATTAAATGCGTTTGTCCTATGGTGCCGAGCGATAAGCTCACACACTGAAGCTTCCTTTCCACCTCCTGTGTGCCACTATGGCAACCCCTTTTACGTATAAAAGGAGGCCCAAGGCATACAGAGAGAGGATTCAGACTTTTGGACCGGGCACGCACCATAGCCAGTCCAAAAGCTCAAGAACACATATATCCAGACAAGCAGGACTAGGGTATTACGCATCCTTGCGCCCCGAACCTGGGTAAAATCCCCTTGTGCTGACTGATAGACCTGCTCTTTATGCAGCTACTCTCCCCACCGAACGTAGAAGGGATTCTTCTGGTCCCATAGGTGTTCGTTTCCCCGACATCTATGGTGGTAGTTGGTTTGATCTTGCTGAAAAACAGAAACTTTTGCGCTCATTGCTAGAATTTTAAAAACTCATAGAAGCATGATTTTGATCTGAATTTTTTAAACAATATTGATATACAGATTGCCTATGTTGTCGCAATTTTTGATAATTTTTGGAGTTGCAGAAGTATGGTTGTTGTTCAGATCATTACAGTCTGTTCTATTTCTAACAAATTCTGTTTTCAATGCATAGTTTGCTTGTTTTCTAGTTTATATGGCTTATATTGCCCAATATAAATTGTAGAAATAATATGATACATTAGGCATTGTGTGAGAACAATTATAATCTTATCTTGACAGTACCAAAAATGAATGATTTGTCTTTATCATACTAACCCATCTCACGAAGTTCCGTTAAGTTTTGTGTGATTGAAGTTTTCAAGTTTTGAGTGAGAAGTCGATATGAGGAGAATAAGGAGTGGAAAAACCCTAAGCTTGGGGATGCCCAAGGCACCCCCAAGGTAATTAATATTCAAGGAATACTCAAGATCCTAAGCTTCGGGATGCCCTGGAAGGCATCCCCTCTTTCGTATTCAAAACTATCAGTATACCTTACGCGGAGCTATAGTTTTATTTGTCACATGATATGTGTTTTGCTTGGAGCGTATTTTCATTTTACTAGTTGTTTGACTTAAATCATTGGATCTGAAATCTTGAATGAGAGAGAGTCCTCACATGGCTATTTAACTATTTGACTATGCATTGATCTTCACTTATATCTTTTTGGAGTAGTTTTGTCATTTACTCTTGTGCTTCACTTATATCCTATGAGTAAATGGTCGAATGAATTGAATATCATAAACTCCGAAATTATATATGTTTTGCATGCTTATCCCATGGGGAGTAATGACTTCACTTATAAGAAGTATAGGTGGTAAAATTTATTGAAAGTTAGCAAACACAAAATTGGTCACTTGAACAATTCAAGAAAGAATATTGAAGGAAGAGAGATTTCACATATAAATATACTATCTTGGACATCTTCTATGATTGTGAGCCCCATTAGTTATTTTCAAACTGGAGAAAATTAGTTGAAGTTGGACGAGGAAGACAACGTAATGAGTTATGTTTGTGTAGAAGTTATATTGTTATGGATCCCCCAACATGTGGTGCTTGCTTAGGATCTTTTGCTAGCCAAAAATTTGTACTAAGTAGATATACTACTTGTGCATCCAAAAACCCTTAAACCCCGCTTCTTGCCATGAGTGTCCACCATATCTACCTATGGATTGAATAAGATCCTTCAAGTAAGTTGTCATCTATGCAAAAAGCAATGAAAATTGCTCCTACATATGTATGATCTTTTATTGTAAGGGAAAATAAGCGTTGTGCGAACTTGTGATGGTAAAGAAATAAAAGTGACAGACTGCATAATAAAGGTTGCTATCACAAAGGAAAATACAACATGATGTTCCTTTGCATTAAAGGTTTGCATATCCAAAAATACAAAGCGCATGACAACCTCTGCTTCCCTCTACGAAGGGCCTATCTTTTACTTTCATGTATTTACTTTTATGCAAGAGTCGATAGTATTCCTTCTTAGTTCAACCTCAGTTATTCTTTAGGTGGCAAGCACCATGTGGTGGGAAAATATCCAAGCTATATGGCCATTCAAATATATTTGATCATGAATTATTATTGTTGACAATTATCTATATGATAAATAAGTTGGGAGGCGGAACATTAAGCCCCTATCTTTCTCTGTGTTCAACGGATGCAATTTGTTGTGTTATAAATCCTGGAAGACTATATGATAGTTGAGTATGTGGAATTTGCTAAATGAAAGATCTTACATAGACCCTTCCTGAATATAAGATGGATTGCAATTGTTTGGTGGCTGAAAGCCTAGTTTGTTAGTTTTCAAGAAACTTTATGGTCTATACCCTAACATGTAAATAGCTTGTTACTTGATAATGAAAAGTTTTATGAGATGAGCTACAATTTATGACATATAATGATGCTAGAAAAGTGTTTGGAACTATCATTGATCAAATTTATGCACTATGCTAGCATTCACACTTTATAAACTATTTCTTTTATCATTTACCTACTCGCGGATGAGCAGGAATTAAGCTTGGGGATGCTGATACGTCTCCAACATATCTGTAACTTATGAACTATTCATGCCATGTTTACAACGATTTTATATGGTTATGGTATGATTTGATTAGAACTAACCCGGACTGGCGATGTTTTCAGCAGAACTACTGTGGTGTCGTTTTTTGTGCAGAAATAAAATTTCTAGGAATGGGCTGAAAACTTACGGTGATTTTTTATGGACCAAAAGAGACCCCGAAGCACAACAGCTGGGCTAGGAAGTGGACGAGGAGGCTACAAGCCCTGTAGGCGCACCCTACCCCCCCCCCCCCCAGGGAGGGTGCTCCAGGCTTGTGGGCACCTCGGGCACCCCCTTGACGTGAGACAGATGCCAAAAATTCTTATAAATATCCAAACCTCTGAAAAGAACCATAGATCGGAAGTTCCGCCGCCGCAAGCCTTTGTAGCCACGAAAAATTAATCTAGGCCCTCTGTGGCACCCTGCCAAACGGGGCCATCATAACCGGAGGCCATGGAGGAGGAAGTCGGAGGGGTCCATCATCACCATGGAGGCCAAGGACCAGAGGGAGAACCTCTCCCCATCTAGGGGGAGGCCTTGGAGGAGGAAATATGAGGGGGGACTCTCTCCTTCTCTCTCTCTTTTAAGCGGTCCACTCTCCCGCACCTCGATATAATCCCCTACTTGAACATGGTGCTTTCTGCCGCATGTTATGATCTAATGATGTGTTGCCATCCTATGATGTTTTGAGTAGATTTCTTTTGTCTTTTGGGTTTATTGATGATTTAATGCACCTTGTCCTGTTTGTAGAGTTAGGTATGATAGCACTATGGCTGTCTAATCACTAGATAATGACTGTTTTGCCATTGTGATAACCCCTTGACCTATAAAAGGAGGGTCGAGGCAACCTTAGAAAGGGTTCGGACCCTTGTACACTCACACGCACGTAGCTACTCTTCTCGAGGCGACCTTGCCGGGCTTGACCATTGCGCCTTCGTCATGGTCCTCCATCCAATCCACCAAAGTAGGAGTAGGGTTTTACGCCTCACGATAGCCCGAACCTGGGTAAAAAAATGCTTGTGTCATCGCTATCATGCTGTTCTACGGCCTTCGCTCTTTGTGCAATGCACCCTTCCCCCTTGTCGAACCACAAGGGGCTGATGGACCCATAGGTGATCGTGTTGAACCATGACATCTTTAGCGCGCCAGGTAGGGGGAAGCACCTGCGTGAACCCGAGGTCGTAAGCAGCGCATTGATCTTCATCACCATCTCCATCATCAACGACTTCGTCATCCATGGCGCCCAAGAAAAGGTCCGGCGCAGCAGCCCACCCTTCCACCTCGAAGGTCCCCTTGCATGTAGCCACTGATCCCGTGGGAGCTGCGGCACCGTCATCGTTCCCCCTACGACTGAGGTAGGAGAAGGAGGCACCGGAGGAGGACAGCATTAGCAACACCCCATCAGTCACGCTCCACAAGGCACGGCTGGGGAGAATGTTCTGTCTCCACATCCCCACCTTGCTGAAGGGCGCAGCCGCAGCGATGGCGCCCGTTTTGGTGCAAATCGTAACCCCTAGCTGCACTTGCTGCGGGTGCGGCTATGGAGCGCGTGCCTTCCCCAGGACAAGGCAATTGAGACGGAGCGCCGAATGGGGTCATCGACCCCCAGGCGCACCCTTATTGTCATCACGCCGCCATGGAGCCACCACAACTGGTACCATTAGGAGTCGGGCAACGTCGCGGTCTGCGTTGTCCTCCATGTCAAGTACTTCTTCAGAAGCCATGTCGTGAGCCCAGCTCCTGCTGAGATTCGCGCCAGCAGCCATTCAAATGGCTGAATGGAGAGCCACCATTAAAAGTTTGATTGGTTTCGCTGAGGCGGGAGGATCACAGCGGGCGGATGCGCTGCAGCATCCGCAGGAAACGACAACGGCCTGAGCCGCTGGCTGTGCTGAAGGGGCCAATCCTACGGTGCAGTCCCACCATGGCAGCCAGCGCGGGGGCCGCGGCTAGAGCTGCGGGACCAAGAACCCGACAAGGTGTAGATGGCTTCGTCTGATACTCGAGCCCATCGAGATCAGCGACAGGTCTTAGAAAACAAGTGAAGGGAACACGCGCGCGTCACCATAGAATGGTGCCATCAAACCCACCACCAGTCTGATAGGTGCAATGGCCCCGACATCGACGAGCCCGCGCCCAGTGGATACGGATACCTGCATTTCATGGTTGGGTGTCCTGCCTTCACCCACAAGCTGCGACAAGTCCGTTGGCCATCTACCCGTACGTTCAAGCCAGAGATACCGGAAAAGTATAATGGAAGACTGAACCTGGCAGAGTTCTTGAGCATCTACACCATCGTTGTTCAAGTTGCCGGAGGAAGAGATTAAAACGTATTCGCCAACTACTTCCCTTTGGCACTCAAGCCAAACGTGAGGTTGTGGTTGATGCACTTGCCGGAGAACTCCATCTTGACTTGGGCTGATCTGTGCCACGAGTTTGTTGGTGCCTCACGGACGGCCATCAAGAGCCAGGGCGGCCCGGCAATTTGCAGCTCCTTCCACAAAAGGAAGGGGGAGTTTGCGGAAGTACATGTAGAGGTTTAGCCGGGTGCACAGGAACATTCCAGATATCCACCTGGCAGCTGTGATTGCTGCGTTCCAGTCCAACATACGCAACCACATGATACGTTCCAAGATGAACGTCTGGTTTCCCAAGACTGTGAATGAGCTTTACACCTTGGTCGATAAGTGTGCCCGTACATAGGAGGGGAGGCGGCTCCCCGGAAAAGAGGATGGCATCGTCATCGACTCAGAAGATGACGACAATGTTGCCAACCAAAAGAAGAAGAACAAGAAGCGTTAGGATAAAGCAGTGTTGGCTGTTGCAGGATTGAACACTCCTAGTACTGGCAACAAGGCCGAGACCAAAGACCCCGGCAAGGAAGTTGCAGCTGCACTGACTGTCGGGAAGCTGCGACCGCTGAGAAGGCTGGGAAGGCAAACATGTCGTAATGCAAGATCCATCAGACCAAGGGGCATCATCTCCAAGAGTGTCATCAAGTCAAGAAACTCATCAATAACCAGAGAGCTGAGTATGAGGAGCGTGACATGGAGAGAGACCAGGATGGAGTTGACGGGAAGGGCCGAGGAGGCCGAGGAGGTCACCCCGGCAAGGTCCCTCAACATCAAGGGAAACCCACTAAAGGCCATGACAAGAAGGAATGTGGTGACGAAAGCGATAAAGAGGATGATGAGGAAACCAGCGAGCAAGAGTTTCAGAAAGCCACTGATGCCCTGTGCATTGACGGGGGTGCATCCTTGCACTCCTCTCATTGCTAGCTAAAACAATGGGTGCGTGAGGTCAGTGCTATGGAGCCAGTGGCAGATTCGCGAAAACCGCTCAAATGGTCTCACACGCCAATCATCTTTGACAAAGAGGATCACCCTAATCACACCACAATGGCAGGGTGCTTGCTGTTGTTGGTACCACCAACAATCCGCAACGTCAAGGTCACAAAGATTGGTTGACAGCAGGGCCAGGTTGAATCTGATTTCCCCCAAAGTAATCAGCAAGCTACAGATCACAGATGAAGAGCTCAAGCTTACTGGCACGTTTCAAGGAATCAGCCTCGGCAGGAGTCATCCAAAGGGGAAGCTCACGCTGCCGGTGACATTTGGAGGAGAATCAAACTACCGGACTAAGAAGATTGTGTTTGATGTGGTCGAGCTTCTGTTGTCATACAATGGGATACTTGGACGGCCTGCCCTGGCAAAGTTCATGGCGGCATCCCACTATGCCTACAACACCCTGAAGATGCCAGGGCCAATGGGCGTTATTTTTATCCCATCGGACAAGAAGGAAGCGATTATATCTATTGACAAGATGTACCGCGATGCGGTCGCTGTCGAGGCCACGGAAGCCGCAGTCCCCGCCAAGGAAAACAAACAAGGGAGGAAAGCTAGCAAGGATACTGGCAAGGAACCCAGGAAGCACACTTCTCCGAAGTGTGCCGCACCTATCGATGACTTGTCGGAGAGTTCTACTAGCAAGAGGTCCAAGGTTGCTGCACCTATATGAAGAAGGTCTCGGCAGGGCTGGTCGGCGCCGATGGTACATTCACTATCAGCTCCGCCCTTAACGACAAATAGGAAAGCGCACTCGTTGCCTTCCTACGGGTGAATTTTGATGTGTTTGCTTGGCAACCATCTGACATCCCAGGTGTTCCCAGGGAGGTAATTGAGCAACACCTTGTTGTTTGTCCTCATGCCCGACCCGTCAAGTAGAAGGTCTGGAAGCAATCCTTGGAGCAGCAGTAGTTCATTGCCGTAGAGATCAAGAAACTTGCGGCAACTAGATTGGTCAGAGGAGTATTGCACCCAACGTGGTTGGCAAATCCAGTGCTAGTGCGCAAGGCAAATGGGAAGTTAAGGCTTTGCATAGATTTCATAGATCTGATTAAAGCATGCCCGAAGCACCCATTCCCCTTGTCATGCATCGACCAGATCATGGACTCCACCTCTGGGTGTGATCTACTTTCCTTATTGGATGCCTATTCCGGGTATCACCAAAATATTCATGTCCAAGGAAGACGTGGAGAAGACGACGTCCATAACTGTGTGTGGCACGTACTGCTTCATACAAATGCCCTTTGGGTTAAAGAGCGCTAGGTCCACTTTTGCAAGAGCAGTGCAAATGAGGTTTGAATCTCAGCTGCACAGGAATATTGAAGCTTACATCGATGACATAGTGGTCAAGACCAAGGACAGATCAACGCTCATTTAGGACTTGGAAGAAACTTTTGCGAACGTGCGCAAGATCAACTTGAAGCTAAACCCTGAGAAGTGCATATTTGACATTCCCTCCGGCAAGCTACTTGGCTTCTTTGTGTCTCACCGGGAGATAGAGGCCAACCCCGACAAGATCAGGGCAATCGAGTAGATCCAAGCACCCAAATTAGTCAAGGACTTGAGGCTTTTGACCGGATGTGTTGCCGCACTGAGTAGGTTCATTTCCAAGTCCGCTGAGCATGCCCTACCTTTCTTCAAAATCTTGAAGAAGGAAGGGCCCGTGGAGTGGACCCCGGAGGCGAAATTAGCGCTGCAGGACTTGAAAACTTACTTTTTTCTCTGTCCCCACCCTGGTCGCTCCTAAACTACAAGAGCTGTTGCTACGATATATGGAAGCAAACAATCAAGTGGTTAGGGCAGCACTAGTGGAACAACTGGAAGTGGAGGAAGGAGCGGTTGCAACTACTATCCCCCTTGAGAAAGGAAGCGAACCAATCATAGCAAGGATGAATGCAGATCAAGAGAAAGAAGAGCAGAGAAGTGGAGGCAATCCCAAGACTACGGCAAGGAAAAGGTGCTGTAGCGGCCAGTTTACTTTGTCAGCTCCCTATTGTAGGGGGCTAGATCAAGGTACTCTGGCGTGCAATAGTTGATCTTTGGCCTTGTCATGGCCTTAAGGAAACTGCACCACTACTTCCAAGCCCACGAGATCACAATTGTCACCAGTTTCCCTTTGCAACGCATGCTCAGGAACCCGGAGGCCACTGGCAGAATAGTGGAATGGGATTTGGAGTTATCAAGCTTTGGTTTGAAGTTTGAGAGCACATCAACCATTCAGAGCAGAGCACTGGCGGAGTTTATTATGGAGTGGATGGCTACCTCAGATGAAGAGACGCTGGAAACAGTTATCCCTAGCAAGGAGGCCCCCCAAGAGTGGATCATGTACTTTGATGGTGCTTTCTCACTACAAGGTGGAGGAGCTGGCGTGCTCCTTGTTGCACCCACTGGAGAGAACCTCAAGTATGTGGTCGAAATGCATTTCCCCTGGGATAAGGCTACCAACAACACTGTGGAATATGAAGGACTCCTTGCTGGGCTCAGAATCGCGACATAGTTGGGGGTTAAGAAGTTAATCATCCGAAAAGACTTAGAACTCCTGGTGAGGCAAGCAAACAAGGATTATCAAAGTCCATTGATGGAGGCATATGTAGAGGAAGTGAGAAAGTTGGAGGAGCACTTTGATGGATTGCAAATAGACCACGTGCTGCGTGCGGAAAACAGCATTGCTGATCATCTGTCAATGTGCGCTGTGCAAAAGCTTCCAATGGAACCAAGGACTTTTGTTCTTCATCTGACTCAACCCATTGTATCCCCGGCAACAATGGCCAGAGAGAGGAGGAAACTGGACTCCATCAAGCCTCTCCCGACAGAGCTTCCCAAAGCCTCCGACAGAGAGGTTGGCGGGAACAACTCCACTTCGCTTGGTGAGCAGCACCCTCCCACCGAACTACCAGTCCTTGAGGTTGAGACATGCGCTGTCGGTGTCAAAACCGGCGGATCTCGGGTAGGGGGTCCCAAGCAGTGCGTCTTAGGATCAATGGTAACAGGAGGCAAGGGACACGATGTTTTACCCAGGTTCGGGCCCTCTTGATGGAGGTAAAACCCTACGTCCTGCTTGATTAATATTGATGATGTGGGTTACAAGAGTAGATCTACCATGAGATCAAGGAGGCTAAACCCTAGAAGCTAGCCTATGGCATGCTTGTTGTTGTATATGTCTATCGACTAGCCTGGCCCCGGTTTATATAATGCACCAGAGGCCTAGGATAACAAGAGTCCTAGCCGAATACGCCGGTGGGGGAGGAGTCCTTGTCTTGATCGCCAAGTCTTGTTGATTCTTCCATGTATGCGGCAGCTGTCCGGATTGGCCCATGAGTATACGGCCATGGGGGTCCTCGGCCCAATCCAACTGATCGGGAGACGACGCGTTGAGTACCCCCTAGTCCAAGACACCGTCAGTAGCCCCCTGAACCGGTCTTCAAGTTAGGGACGCTCCTCGATTCTTCCGAACTGTTCTTCATCTTTGGTTGCCGGTCTTCAAAACTGGTTCAACAAATCTTCTATCTTGAGGATCGCCGAAATGCATTCGACGAGTTTACGCATTGGGTATCCGAGGAGCCCCTTTAAGTTTACGGCCTTTATCAATGCCTTGTTATTTTTATGCCATGCCTCGGGTTTGAAGTTGTTCCCGGGAGGCAACTTCCTCTTGCGTCCGAGCTCCAACGCCGGACTGCATTCGAGGTATCTTTTGCAGCCGAGCACCAATGCCGGACTGCTTCCCAGCTCTAACGCCGGACTATGTATCCGAGCTCCAACGCCGGACTTTATCCGAGGTGTCATAAATCACCTTGGTTCAAAGAAGTTTGAAGGAGTTTAACCGAGCTTAATGCCGGAAATGCCCTCTAAGGAGCCAGCCACTTGCATCCGAGCTATATGTCGAACTGCTTCCGAGGTGGTTAAGCACCTCGGTCATGGGCTGATTTTTGGTCAATGTTTTTTATTGATGTAATTTATTCTCTGACGAGATATATAACTAGTAGCCCTCAAGGTATGTATCGGTCTAAAACCCGAGATGCACCTGAAGGATGACATAAGACCGCTGATTCCCGTAGCCGCTGAGACTCAGGTTGATTTGCAAAATCGGTCTGAGGATCAAGTCCTAGCTCAGCAGAATACTTCGGGACACAAAAAGCGGCGTGCTCAGTCCTCGAGACTCAGGTTGGGTGCGGCCGACCAACCTGAGGATCAAAATCTCCTCAGAAACTGTATTGCACTTAAGATTTTCTGCATAGAACAAGCAATGCCGTAGCCCCCGAGACACTGGTCGGGTGGCAACACCAGATCAGGGGATCAATGTGCCCCTTTAATATTTGTAAATAATAAGCCCGAAGCCCAGTAGCCCCCGAGCCTTAATGCGGGCACGGGTGGCCGAATTAAGGATCAATATCCATAGTAAAATCACAAATTATGTGTAATGACTCAATGTATCCAAGTACTTTATGTCATTAATGCTCGGATCCGCATTGTACAAACTTTGTTGACCGACCATGGGCTTCAACCTCCTAGGCCGGTAGCCGAGGAGTGTTTGTCCTACTTTATAAAGCCTTTATGAGGGCAAAGATTTACGACAAACAAGGCAATCTGGTCATATGGCTTTCTAAACAAAGGTACGCAGAGAGATATGTTATATTGCTGTTTAACAGAAGAAATGTCTTCCAAAGAAAATAGTCCCGCTATCGGTTCCTTTCTTTGGGTTGTCATGCTAAGCATGATCATGAAACCTCAGCTCCAATGTAAGAGCAAAAGATCGAGGATTTAGTTTGGGAGGCCAGTTAATAGCCCCCGGTAGTGTTCGACGACAGTCGAGGTCAAGCCGGAAACACTTCGGCCAATGTTATGAATGGCCCGTCATTTAATATAGTCATCGGATCGCTGACCAGTTTACACCTATTGTGACAGTCAGTTTTCGGCTTTCTCCACTGAGGTGCTTGACCATGCGAGCTGGAAGCACAATCGCAGTGGTTCTCCCTTTGCACACCTAGCCGAACAAAGCGGAACGTAGGAGGCAAGCGCGGGAGCCGGGCAACCCAACTATTGACCGAAGACACAATTCGAAGTTGATGCATATATATCAATATCCGAGAATGTTTTTGCCGAATCTCTAAAGGTGTCCGGCGTTGCACTGCGAGACTTGTGCTGAAAACACACAAATAGTTAAAAGTGCCAAAACCAAAAAACCTCAGTAAAAACATGACGTCCGAACAAGATCAAGTGTTCGGTGACAATCCGAAAATTGGACTTTAGAAAAAAAATGTTTCTGCCGTGCTTTAACTTTGCAACGACTAAGAACAAAAACACTTAGTATGAAACGGCTCAAATAAACATAAGAGCCCCCAAGCGACTTGGGTAAAAGTTGACTATAAAATGTAAGGTGACATGTAGAATGCCTTCTAGCCGGATTGTAGATCGTTTGTCGTAGCGGACCTTTTCGCTTCAACCTCTGGACCCAATAGTCCGGAGTGTGTCCGAATACCCTCGCGGTTATAAAAACTGGGGCATGCGTGGAGACCAGGCGTAGGGGTCATTAGTGCTTTATCAGACAAGTGCCCAACTAGTTATGTTATATTACATGGTTAGTAAGAAACATCTTCCAGGGAGAATAGTTCCGTTAGGGGTTCCTTTCCCTGGGAGGCATGCCCTAAAGTGCATGTCCGGACTGCGAAAAGAGCAGAAAAACATCTGGGGGCAGGTAAATAAATAGGTAAGAAATCATCTTTTAGTTCACCGACCAAGTATTCCCTTAAGAACGCTAGCTTTCGGCTTCACCCAGTCTGAGGTACACATCCGGCTGACCCGGCAGTAACAATCGCAGAGGTGCTCCCTTTACCACCTAGCCGAACAATCGGGAACGTAGGGGTAAGCACAGGAGCCAGGCAACCCAGCTTGGCCAAAACTTAAGTCATATCGATGCATATAATGGTGAATAAAAGGTACATGCGGAAGTGTGACACATGTGTTGGGCATAAAGCCCGTATTAATAAGCTTCTGTTAAAGAAGCCCCCAGGTATAATGAGCGCGGGTAGCGCGTCAAGTGTGTGCGAACAAAGTTTCGACAAGGAAAATTTTTACAAACAACTTTTTTACAAAAAAGTATAATTCTTGGTCGAACCGAACACAAGTTAGAAATTTAAAACTTTGAGCATGAAGGCAACTTAGCTGGTTAATGTGTTCGGTATTGACGACGCGGTCCGAGCTTGATGTGGGACAAGGTTCCATCCCCCAAGCTGTCCTGAGGTGGCGGAGCAAGGAGCTCGACACTCCGAAGTGGTGATATAGCACGGTCAATGCAGGATGGCAGAGTGATGCCGAAGTCCCCGGCATGGGGTAATGAAGTGTTGACGAAGCCCCCCGTCCAACCGAGGTGACATCAAAAGATATAGTCCGGCTGGATCATTTTCCTGTGCACAAAAAATAGTGCAGACCGGGGATAATAGTAATAATAGGAATTAAAAAAATGTTGCATAATAAATAATTTATGCAAAGTGAGTAGTAAAAGAAATATGGCATGGCGCCGAAGTCGATGTCGATGCAGGTCGTCGGCGTAATGCAATAAAGGTGTGGCAAAGCTTGGATTCACAGGTCGGTCCGAGTTCCGGATGCGGCGTTCGTCGAACTGTGTACGGAAACTGACCGAACCATCATGCGACCGTCGATAATGCGGCCACCATTTGATAGACCTGTGTACATATGCTGAACTAACCTGACTAATAATTCCTTGGGAAAAATTTAACCCAAACAAGCAAAAAAGAAATACTAGGATTAATAGCACCTGGTTTATTTGTTGTAGCAATCCGAAGGAAGGTGATTCCCAAAATTGGGACTCGATCCGCGCACCCATGCCTGGTCGGCTAGTGACGCCGAAGTGTCCGGAGTAGGTTGATGAAGAGATGGAGAAGCCCCCGGTCTAGCCGAGATGTCGAAGTAGGTCGGCGTGATGGACACTAGCTTGAAGAAGCAATAGTGCGGCCCTGCCGATGCAGGTCGTGACGTGGTCGATGCCGGCTTGATGAAGCGACCATGCGGCGATGCCGGTATGCCCGCTCCGTGTAATCTGTGGGGCGGCGATGTTGGTGATGATTTATCCTTCGCGATGCCGGACTCTTGTTCGGCCTGCCAAGATGATGATCCGAAGAAGTTGAGCTTGGCTCAACAAAGTGACGACATGTCTAGCACATGTCGGCAGCCATGGAGCAATATTGCCGGACTGGTTTGACACCAGCATGATGTTGGAGATCATGTTCAAAAGATCTTAAAGTTAGTGGGATGTGTTCGGGAACAAAACACAATACCCCATACAAAACTTCCTTCAAAAAGGATGTCCGAAATCCCGTTCATAAAAAAGACGAACTCGGGTCAGATTCGTTTTCGCGCAGAAAACAGATCCAAAAAGTGATGCACTAATCGGAAGTTTCCCGGAGTTTGGACGGTCGGATCGAGCTGAATTTTTGGCAAGTGGTAGATGAGGGAGTTCCGCAGCAAATCAACGGTTGGATCCTCCAAAGGACATCCGAGCTAGACGCTGGATACCACGCCCTAAACTCGTCCGGATTCTCATCCAGATTCAACAGGGCTCCGGTATATCGGAGATTGCCGGAGATTCCTCCATCGGAACTCGACGAAATTTTTGCAGGGTTGTTGTAGACTTAATTCCGCACAATTCCACCGAAGTAATCGTTTAGGCGACACTCGAGGAGGCGGTGGCGGCGGATACAAGTTTGTTGTCCAGAAAAACAGCACGGTCGCCTAAGGGCAATGTTGACGTTGAGCCCCCGAGCTCCATGGATGACTCCTCCATGATCTTGATAGAGATCGGAGTTGGTGTTGATGAAGGCCTTCATCCGAACATGACGATCGGAGGTAGGGCGCAGTCCTCGGTCAAGCCGAGGTGACCAGTCGAGCTGGTGACGAAGAAGCCGACGTCGCAGTTGACCTGCAGTCGAGCCATTGATCCTTTCGCCGATCACACAGCGGAACTCTCAATGAAAGCACCAATGTCGGTGTCAAAACCGGCGGATCTCGGGTAGGGGGTCCCAAGCAGTGCGTCTTAGGATCAATGGTAACAGGAGGCAAGGGACACGCTGTTTTACCCAGGTTCGGGCCCTCTTGATGGAGGTAAAACCCTACGTCCTACTTGATTAATATTGATGATGTGGGTTACAAGAGTAGATCTACCACGAGATCAAGGAGGCCAAACCCTAGAAGCTAGCCTAGAAGAAGCAGAAGAAGAAGCAGAA
>NC_057813.1:310802476-310806427 GCF_018294505.1 Triticum aestivum | reverse complement strand
TTTGCCACAATCTGATTTTCACTCTTATTCTTCTCCTGTTTTGCTTTATTAGCTCTATTAATATCATCTTTCAAAATGGAATCAGGAGTCATAGGAAGCAAAGTAATATTTTTATCCTTATGAACAAGAGTATAGTGATTGTTTCTACCATGGTGTACAGAATTTTTATCAAATTGCCATGGTCTACCAAGTAATAAGGAACATGCTTGCATAGGTACCACATCACGATCAACATAATCAGCATATGTAGAGATACTAAAATGCACACGAACAGTACGTGTTACCTTAACCTTGCCGCTGTTGTTCAACCATTGGATGTAGTAAGGATGTGGATGTGGTCTTGTGGTGAGAGAAAGCTTCTCCACCATCTCCATGCTAGCCAAGTTGTTGCAGCTCCCTCCGTCTATTATGACGCGCACAGACCATTCCTTCACAACTCCCTTGGTATGGAACAAATTGTGCCTCTGATTTTGCTCAGCTTGTGTGACCTGCACACTCAAAACACGTTGAGCAACTAAACATTCATACCTGTCAGCGTCTTCAGGAGCCATGTATTGCGTCTCATGATCAGAATCATCTCCACCATGTTCTTCACGTGTAATATGAGCCAATGTCTCCTCATCATAGTCACTAGCGGACTCATATCCACCACCCTCGGTAGCAATCATCACACGCGGAGATTTGCATTCTCTCGCATAATGACCTCCTCCCTTACAACGACGACAAATAATATCACTTGTGTGCCCTGTTGATGCCCTGGAAGAAGAAGAACTCTGTGCAGGCCCGGCAGGTGCGCTCTTGGCAGATAATGGTGGTTGTTCTTGTTTTCTTGTATCACGGCTGTTGGAGGCACCTGATTGAGGTGCTGGTGCAGTTGAAGTAGAAGATGCACGTGGTGTCCATGATGAAGGTCGACCTGCAGAAAAGTTAGTTCACGCCAATGCTTGTCGATCCTGCACTTCACGTTCAGCTTTACAAGCAAGATGGAATAAACGAGTGATATTAGTATACTCCTTATAGTCTAGAATGGTCTGAACCTCTCTATTTAATCCACCCAGAAAACGTGCAAGCATAGCTTCATTCTCCTCAACAATACCACATCGAATCATGCCAGTTTGTAATTCCTGATAATATTCTTCTACAGAATTTTTTCCTTGTCTTAAACGCTGCAATTTTTGAAGCAATCCACGTTGATAATATGGTGGAACCCAACGCGTACGCATAGCAGTTTTCAAAGCAGCCCAAGTAGTTGGAATAGGATATAATCTACAATGTTCAGACCACCAGACACATGCAAAACTAGTGAAAGCACAAACAGCAGCAGCAACCCGTCTCTCCTCGGGATATTGTAAACATGTAAAACGTTGTTCAATTTCTAACTCCCAAGTAAGATATATATCAGGAACATATCTACCCTCAAATGGTGGAATATTCAATTTCAGTTTAGGAATATGGACATCATCTCGTACCTGAGGTGGTGGTGCAGGCCTACCATTACGAATATATACCTGAGGTCGACCTGCTGGTGGTGGTGCTGGTGGTTACACGTAGTTCTGATTTTGAGCAACCTCATCCTCGTAATCTCCCACATAATCATCCTCCTCCGCATCAGCAGCAGGAGCCACAGAAGTATCAACAGCAGCACCAACAGTTTGGCCAAACGCAAGAGGAACACGGCTCGCTCGGCGGAGGTCTATTTCGCGACGTGGAGGTAGTCATTGTTGTTTTTGTTGGAGAGGTGCGTTAGGTGCAGCGGGTGGTGGTGGTGGAAGACGCGCGAGCAATTCATTAAACTTGTTATCGAGCTTTGTTTCGAACGTCTTCTCCATGCCATCTATCTTCTCCATGGCCTCTTCAAATCTGTTTAGCACGTCTTGCACCTGTCCACTCATCATTTGCTGAAATTTATCATGCAAATCCTTATTCGTCATGTTCTCCCAGTCAGTCTCGTCGGCTTGTGATCTTGGCATGGTTAGCAGCAATAGAAACACACAAGAATATGATAGTACAGACTACTAACAAGAGGTGGTGGTGGGTGTCACAAATCCGTCAAGCAAATCTCAAATTCTTACCAGTTCTTACCCAGCAGCAGGCGGTGATCGGCAACCGTTGTAGTCAAAAACTCTCAAAGCTTGGATAGAGCGATTACCAGGGAGAGTCAAACGCACGACGTAGATGTATGTGGAGCTGGGAAGGCTTATAATATGGTAGCAAAAAGGGTCAGCAATAATCAATTCAGAGATGCAAAGTTGAATAAACGCTCAACGACGGTACTATGCTGGTCCTAGGCTAGACTGTGCTAGAGACGCGAGCTTAGAACACCAACAAAATCACGGCGCGGCACGTAAACAAGGGAAAAGCACACTCTGGAATTTTTTTTCGCTCTTTTTTTTTGCGCTCTTTTTTTTTGCGCTGCTTTTTTTTGCGAAAAATCACTATAATGGCGAGTGTCTCAAAACTCTTCCTAGCTCAAACTGATAGGATGGGCACGAAATTTTTTCGACCAATGTTTTTTTTTCGACTGCCCGGACCCAAAAACTGGAAACGGGTCAAAAAAAACTTCCTATAATGGCACCTTTCTCAAAACACTCAGAAACACCTAAAAATAGGATAGCCAGAATTTTTTTCGAAAAATGCGTTTTCGAAAAATTTTGGGCCTAAACGGAGGGTGGTTTCCGGACTCTTTTTTTTTCGAAACCTACTCCTACAAGGAAACACGAATCGGAATCTAGATGGACAAACCTAATATGACAAGAACTCGGATTGGTGGTGGATATATGGTGGTAGATGGCAGCGGTGGTGGTATATGACAGCTGTGGTGGTATATGGATACGGATTCGAAGCGGTGGTGATAGAGGCAAAGGTGTCCCGTCTTTCGATGAGATGATGGATATCGCTTTGGTGGCAGTCGACTTTGACGATCCGACTACGAATGTGCGTGGACGTCGCGCCTTAGCAATCGCTAAACCAACTCCGAGAGGTTATTGACCACGCCGGAGCACGATCAACCTGACCACGAGGGTCTGTTTCCTGCGAGCAAACGAAGAACAAGCAAGAAACTAAGATTGCAATCTGGATATTGCGAATATAAGATGAAAGCTTTATTGATCAAGGTGGGGTTCTGTGACGCCTTTGTCTGGTCGTTGAACACAAACGAAGTACGCGAAGTTGCAGCTATGGCGAACTTTTAATCTAAACAAAACCCAAAGTCTAAACGATGCCCTAAGGGCTGTATATATGGAGGAAGAGGGGGGAATTTCGTGGCCCTTGGTGGAGGGGTCCGAAATCAACCCTATCTCTTGTTTCCCCACACATACAGACTCTAAAAATAGCCTATACTTATGTATTTCGAAATTACATGGGCCTGGCCCAATAATAAGGTGACGCAGCACCTAAAATAGCCTCGGGACGAAATTTATGAAGTGGCATCTTGTATATTTCGTCCAAGGCTTCATGCACCCATTATGGTGGCTTCAAAGTCCTGAAATCATCACTTGTAACTCCGTTCTTGTTCTTGCTCCAATGTTCATCCTTCTCCAAGCTAGGCCCTTCATTTGTAAGCAAAACAAATGTACCCAATTTAGGCAGCATCATATTCTCATGAACATTAGAATCATTACCAAGAAACGAAAGTACCTGGTAATTTAGTTGGCGTGCACGAGCTCTAGTAATTGGTCCAGTATGTATAGCAGCAGGGGCTGTGGGTGTAACAATTGTATTGATGTCCTCATCATCCTCCCCTTCTTGAAATGAAGTCGTCCTCGACGGAAGTTCATCTTCCTCACCCAAATAAGGCTTCAAATCTGCAATGTTAAAAGTGGGACTAACCCCAAAATCTGCAGGCAGCTCAAGTTTATATGCATTATCATTTATTTTCTCTAACACCTTAAAGGGACCATCAGCACGTGGCATTAACTTTGATTTGCGCAAATCAGGAAATCTATCCTTACG
>NC_057813.1:310648425-310797803 GCF_018294505.1 Triticum aestivum | reverse complement strand
CTGCTTTTTTTTTTGCGAAAAATCACTATAATGGCGAGTGTCTCAAAACTCTTCTTAGCTCAAACTGACAGGATGGGCACGAAATTTTTTCGACCAATTTTTTTTTTCGACTGCCCGGACCCAAAAACTGGAAACTGGTCAAAAAAAACTTCCTATAATGGCACCTGTCTCAAAACACTCAGAAACACCTAAAAATAGGATAGCCAGAAAATTTTTCGAAAAATGCGTTTTCGAAAAATTTTGGGCCTAAACGGGGCGTGGCTACCCGACTCTTTTTTTTTCCGAAACCTACTCCGGCAAGGAAACACGAATCGGAAACTAGATGGATCTCGAAAACAACCCTAATAATCACGGAACTCGGATTGGTGGTGGATATATGGTGGTGGTATATGGCAGCGGTGGTGGTAGTATATGGATATGGATCGGTGGTGGTATATGGACACGGATTGGTGGTGGTATATGGATACGGATTCGGAGCGGTGGTGGTAGATGGCAGGGGCGATGATGATGGTGCGGCGGCGGCGTGACAACTTATGACCAGAACTCGAAACTCTAAAAGACTAGACTCTAAGACCAGCAACTAGACACGACGATGCAACCGCAAATTCAACAAAGCAAAACCCTAAAAAGATTATGCAAAGGCTCAGATTGGTTCGGATATGATGAACTAACCCTAAATTTTTTTTTGTGGCTTTTTCGTGGACTGTAGGTATGAAGAACAGACTCGATCTAAACTACGAAATACTGTAAAATCTCACCGAGCAACCTGGAAATCTGATACCACTTGATAGAGGCAAAGGTGTCCCGTCTTTCGATGAGATGATGGATATCGCTTTGGTGGCAGTCGACTTTGACGATCCGACTACGAACGTGCGTGGACGTCGCGCCTTAGCAATCGCTAAACCAACTCCGAGAGGTTATTGACCACGCCGGAGCACGATCAACCTGACCACGAGGGTCTGTTTCCTGCGAGCAAACGAAGAACAAGCAAGAAACTAAGATTGCAATCTGGATATTGCGAATATAAGATGAAAGCTTTATTGATCAAGGTGGGGTTCTGTGACGCCTTTGTCTGGTCGTTGAACACAAACGAAGTACGCGAAGTTGCAGCTATGGCGAACTTTTAATCTAAACAAAACCCAAAGTCTAAACGATGCCCTAAGGGCTGTATATATGGAGGAAGAGGGGGGGAATTTCGTGGCCCTTGGTGGAGGAGTCCGAAATCAACCCTATCTCTTGTTTCCCCACACATACGGACTCTAAAAATAGCCTATACTTATGTATTTCGAAATTACATGGGCCTGGCCCAATAATAAGGTGACGCAGCACCTAAAATAGCCTCGGGACGAAATTTATGAAGTGGCATCTTGTATATTTCGTCCAAGGCTTCATGCACCCATTATTGATGAGGACATCAATACAATTGTTACACCCACAGCCCCTGCTGCTATACATACTGGACCAATTACTAGAGCTCGTGCACGCCAACTAAATTACCAGGTACTTTCGTTTCTTGGTAATGATTCTAATGTTCATGAGAATATGATGCTGCCTAAATTGGATACATTTGTTTTGCTTACAAATGAAGGGCCTAGCTTGGAGAAGGATGAACATTGGAGCAAGAACAAGCATGGAGATGATGGCATGCGCAAGGGGAACAATAACGGAGTTACAAGTGATGATTTCAGGACTTTGAAGCCACCATAATGGGTGCATGAAGCCTTGGACGAAATATACAAGATGCCACTTCATAAATTTCGTCCTGAGGCTATTTTAGGTGCTGCATCACCTTATTATTGGGCCAGGCCCATGTAATTTCGAAATACATAAGTATAGGCTATTTTTAGAGTCCGTATGTGTGGGGAAACAAGAGATAGGGTTGATTTCGGACCCCTCCACCAAGGGCCACGAAATTCCCCCCTCTTCCTCCATATATACAGCCCTTAGGGCATCGTTTAGACTTTGGGTTTTGTTTAGATTAAAAGTTCGCCATAGCTGCAACTTCGCGTACTTCGTTTGTGTTCAACAACCAGACAAAGGCGTCACAGAACCCCACCTTGATTAATAAAGCTTTCATCTTATATTCGCAATATCTAGATTGCAATCTTAGTTTCTTGCTTGTTCTTCGTTTGCTCGCAGGAAACAGACCCTCGTGGTCAGGTTGATCGTGCTCCGGCGTGGTCAATAACCTCTCGGAGTTGGTTTAGCGATTGCTAAGGCGCGACGTCCTCGCACGTTCGTAGTCGGATCGTCAAAGTCGACTTCCACCAAAGCGAAATCCACCATCTCATCGAAAGACGGGACACCTTTGCCTCTATCACTCTTTGCCTCCTGCTGTCACTAACATTTTGCAGGAGTTCGCTGACGTTTTTCCACAAGACGTGCCACCGGGATTACCGCCTATTCGAGGGATTGAGCATCAGATTGACTTAATTCCCGGTGCTTCACTGCCAAACCGTGCACCATACCATACCAATCCAGAGGAGACGAAGGAGATTATGCGTCAAGTACAAGAGCTTCTCGACAAAGGTTATATACGCGAATCCCTTAGTCCTTGTGCTGTTCCTATTATTCTAGTGCCGAAAAAGGATGGTACATCACGTATGTGTGTTGATTGTAGAGGCATTAATAATATTACTATTCGTTATCGTCATCCTATTCCTAGGCTAGATGATATGCTTGATGAATTGAGTGGCTCTACAATATTCTCCAAAGTTGATTTGCGTAGTGGCTACCA
Source organism: Triticum aestivum (assembly GCF_018294505.1). Lineage (NCBI taxonomy): Eukaryota > Viridiplantae > Streptophyta > Magnoliopsida > Poales > Poaceae > Triticum > Triticum aestivum. Next base: position 310,795,066 of record NC_057813.1, on the reverse strand, counting down.
TCAAATTCGTATGAAATTGGGAGATGAATGGAAAACAGCATTTCAAACTAAGTTTGGATTATATGAGTGGTTAGTCATGCCTTTTGGGTTAACTAATGCACCTAGTACTTTCATGAGATTAATGAACGAAGTTTTACGTGCTTTCATTGGACGATTTGTGGTAGTTTACTTTGATGACATATTGATTTATAGCAGATCTTTGGAAGAACATTTGGAACATTTACGTGCTGTTTTTATTGCTCTACGTGATGCACGTTTGTTTGGTAACCTTGGGAAGTGCACCTTTTGCACCGACCGAGTATCTTTTCTTGGCTATGTTGTTACTCCACAGGGAATTGAAGTTGATAAAGCCAAGATTGAAGCTATTGAGAGTTGGCCGCAACCCAAAACGGTCACACACGTGAGGAGTTTTCTTGGCCTCGCTAGATTCTATAGGCGTTTTGTGAGAGATTTCAGCACCATTGCTGCACCTCTCAATGAGCTTACAAAGAAAGATGTGCCTTTTCTTTGGGGTACCGCACAGGAAGAAGCCTTCTCCGTATTGAAAGATAAGTTGACACATGCTCCTTTACTCCAACTTCCTAATTTTAATAAGACTTTTGAGCTTGAATGTGATGCTAGTGGAATTGGATTAGGAGGTGTGTTATTACAAGATGGCAAACCCGTTGCATACTTTTCTGAAAAATTGAGTGGGCCTAGTCTGAATTATTCTACTTATGATAAAGAATTATATGCTCTTGTTCGGACTTTAGAAACATGGCAACATTATTTATGGCCCAAAGAATTTGTTATACATTCTGATCATGAATCTTTGAAACATATTAAAAGTCAAGCTAAACTGAATCGTAGACATGCTAAATGGGTTGAATTCATTGAGACTTTCCCTTATGTCATTAAACACAAGAAGGGAAAAGAAAATGTTATTGCTGATGCATTGTCTCGTCGCTATACTATGCTTTCACAACTTGACTTCAAAATATTTGGTTTGGAGACCATCAAAGATCAATATGTGCATGATGCTGATTTTAAAGATGTAATGTAGAATTGTAAAGAAGGAAGAATGTGGAACAAGTTTGTCGTTAACGATGGATTTGTGTTTCGTGCTAACAAGCTATGCATTCCAGCTAGCTCCGTTCGTCTTTTGTTGTTGCAGGAGGCGCATTGATAGAGGCGGAGGTGTCCCGTCTTTGGATGAGATGATGGATTTCGCTTTGGTGGAAATTGATTTTGACGATCCGACTACGAACGTGCGAGGACGTCGCGCCTTAGCAATCGCTAAACCAACTCCGAGAGGTTATTGACCACGCCGGAGCACGATCAACCTGACCACGAGGGTCTGTTTCCTGCGAGCAAACGAAGAACAAGCAAGAAACTGAGATTGCAATCTGGATATTGCAAATATAAGATGAAAGCTTTATTGATCAAGGTGGGGTTCTGTGACGCCTTTGTCTGGTCGTTGAACACAAACGAAGTACGCGAAGTTGCAGCTATGGCGAACTTTTAATCTAAACAAAACCCAAAGTCTAAACGATGCCCTAAGGGCTGTATATATGGAGGAAGAGGGGGGAATTTCGTGGCCCTTGGTGGAGGGGTCCGAAATCAACCCTATCTCTTGTTTCCCCACACATACGGACTCTAAAAATAGCCTATACTTATGTATTTCGAAATTACATGGGCCTGGCCCAATAATAAGGTGACGCAGCACATAAAATAGCCTCGGGACGAAATTTATGAAGTGGCATCTTGTATATTTCGTCCAAGGCTTCATGCACCCATTATGGTGGCTTCAAAGTCCTGAAATCATCACTTGTAACTCCGTTCTTGTTCTTGCTCCAATGTTCATCCTTCTCCAAGCTAGGACCTTCATTTGTAAGCAAAACAAATGTATCCAATTTAGGCAGCATCATATTCTCATGAACATTAGAATCATTACCAAGAAACGAAAGTACCTGGTAATTTAGTTGGCGTGCACGAGCTCTAGTAATTGGTCCAGTATGTATAGCAGCAGGGGCTGTGGGTGTAACAATTGTATTGATGTCCTCATCAGGTGGCGGATAAGCGGTGGTGGTAGATGGCAGGGGTGATAATGATGGTGCGGCGGCGGCGTGACAACTTATGACCAGAACTCGAAACTCTAAAAGACTAGACTCTAAGACCAGCAACTAGACACGACGATGCAACCGCAAATTCAACAAAGCAAAACCCTAAAAAGATTATGCAAAGGCTCAGATTGGTTCGGATATGATGAACTAACCCTAATTTTTTTGTGGCTTTTTCGTGGACTATAGGTATGAAGAACAGACTCGATCTAAACTACGAAAAACTGTAAAATCTCACCGAGCAACCTGGAACTCTGATACCACTTGATAGAGGCACAGGTGTCCCGTCTTTCGATGAGATGATGGATATCGCTTTGGTGGCAGTCGACTTTGACGATCCGACTACGAACGTGCGAGGACGTCGCGCCTTAGCAATCGCTAAACCAACTCCGAGACGTTATTGACCACGCCGGAGCACGATCTACCTGACCACGAGGGTCTCTTTCCTGCGAGCAAACGAAGAACAAGCAAGAAACTGAGATTGCAATCTGGATATTGCGAATATAAGATGAAAGCTTTATTGATCAAGGTGGGGTTCTGTGACGCCTTTGTCTGGTCGTTGAACACAAACGAAGTACGCGAAGTTGCAGCTATGGCGAACTTTTAATCTAAACAAAACCCGAAGTCTAAACGATGCCCTAAGGGCTGCATATATGGAGGAAGAGGGGGGAATTTCGTGGCCCTTGGTGGAGGGGTCCGAAATCAACCCTATCTCTTGTTTCCCCACACATACGGACTCTAAAAATAGCCTATACTTATGTATTTCGAAATTACATGGGCATGGCCCAATAATAAGGTGACGCAGCACCTAAAATAGCCCCGGGACGAAATTTATGAAGTGGCATCTTGTATATTTCGTCCAAGGCTTCATGCACCCATTATGGTGGCTTCAAAGTCCTGAAATCATCACTTGTAACTCCGTTCTTGTTCCCCTTGCGCATGCCATCATCTCCATGATTGTTCTTGCTCCAATGTTCATCCTTCTCCAAGCTAGGCCCTTCATTTGTAAGCAAAACAAATGTATCCAATTTAGGCAGCATCATATTCTCATGAACATTAGAATCATTACCAAGAAACGAAAGTACCTGGTAATTTAGTTGGCGTGCACGAGCTCTAGTAATTGGTCCAGTATGTATAGCAGCAGGGGTTGTGGGTGTAACAATTGTATTGATGTCCTCATCATCAAATCAAAGCTAATGCCACATGATGATGGCCCTTTTAAGGTGTTAGAGAAAATAAATGATAATGCATATAAACTTGAGCTGCCTGCAGATTTTGGGGTTAGTCCAAATTTTAACATTGCAGCTTTGAAGCCTTATTTGGGTGAGGAAGATGAGCTTCCATCGAGGACGACTTCATTTCAAGAAGGAGAGGATGATGAGGACATCAATACCATTGTTACACCAACAACCCATGCTGCTATACATACTGGACCAATTACTAGAGCTCGCGCATGCCAATTAAATTACCACGTACTTTCGTTTCTTGATAATGATTCTAATGTTGATGAGAATATGATGCTGCCTAAATTGGATACATTTGTTTTGCTTACAAATGAAGGGCCTAGCTTGGAGAAGGATGAACATTGGAGCAAGAACAAGCATGGAGATGATGGCATGCGCAAGGGGAACAAGAACAGAGTTTCAAGTGATGATTTCAAGACGTTGAAGCCACCATAATGAGTGCATGAAGCCTTGGACAAAATATACAAGATGCTACTTCATAACTTTCGTCCAAAGGCTATTCTAGGTGCTGCTTCACCTTATTATTGGGCCAGGCCCATGTAATTTCGAAATACTTGAGTATAGGCTGTTTTTTAGAGTCCGTATGTGTGGGGAAACAAGAGATAGGATTTGTTTCGGACCCCTTGCCCAAGGGCCACGAAATTCCCCCCTCTCCCTCCATATATACAACCCTTAGGGCGTTGTTTAGACTTTGGGTTTTGTTTAGATTAAAAGTTCGCCATAGTTGTAACTTCGCGTACTTCGTTTCTGTTCAACGACCAGATCAAGAAGTCACAGAACCCCATCTTGATCAATAAAGCTTTCATCTTATATTTGCAATATCCAGATTGCAATCTCAGTTTCTTGCTTGTTCTTCGTTTGCTCGCAGAAAATAGACCCTCGTGGTCAGGTTGATCATGCTCCGGCATGGTCAATAACCTCTTGGAGTTGGTTTAGCGATTGCTAAGGCGCGATGTCCTCGCACGTACGTAGTCGGATCATCAAAGTCTACTCCTCCGAAACGGTAATCACCATCTCATCGAAAGATGGGACACCTTTGCCTCTATCAGATGCAGGGGAGACGATGTTTACCTAGGTTCGGGCCCTCTTAATGGAGGTAATACCCTACTTCCTGCTTGATTGACTTTTATGAGTATAGGGGTTACAAGAGTTGATCTACGTCGAGATCGTAATGGCTAAACCCTAGATTTCTATCCTGTATGATTGTGTTCCTACCTATGGACTAAGCCCTCCGGTTTATATAGGCACCGGATGGATCTAGAGTTGTACAGAGTCGGTTTATAGAGAAAGGAAGGTACATGATCCGAATGCCAAGCTTGCCATCCACGCAAAGGAGAGTCCTATCCGGACATGGGGGAGGTCCTTCTATCTTGTATCTTCACGGCCCATTAGTCCGACCCATGTCACCTAGGCCGGCTCCCCGAGGACCCCACAGTCCAGGACTCCCTGAGTTATAGGATTTTTCCTAAGTCCTAGAGCACTTCTAACAAGCAAGAGATCTAACTCAAATTCAAACAAGAGATAAGAAAATTTTCAAATAAGAAGCAAAATTCCAACTCAAACATAATTAAGGATCAGAACAACACTATTACCTCCAAGTTATGACGAGGTGAAATTCCGGATGTTACATGTCCTCAAGCGATTCAGTTGATAAACTGAAAGTGATAAAGAAAAACTTTTACAAACTCATTTGCATTTTTTGGTGTACATAACTTTAACTAGCAATCGAGTTTTAGCAAGGATCATGGAGTAACCACATATACAATAACACTTAGCAGCCATATTTACTTACATCAATAACATAACCAACTAGAGAGCAATAATACTATATCTCGAACATCAACACTTTGTCAGAATAACCATGACACAACATGACAGACTGGTACCTTGCTAGCCCTTTGTGAAACCGCAAAACATAAATCCAGAGCACCTCTGAAGTTCAAGTAGCGACTAAAAGATCATAATACAACATAAAAAACATCCAATCATGCTCCATTCAACATAAATTAGACCAAATGCAAGTTAAACTAAGAATGACAATTGCGCTCTCTAGGTCTTGAATGAGAAGGTGATGATTCAACAATAAAATAAAATAAAGGGCCCTTCGTAGAGGGAATCAGGGATTTGCAATATGCCAGAGCTCGTAAGCTAAAAAAATAGTTAATTTATTTTGGGAATTATGCTTTTCCCGCTGACAAATTACGACAAAGCTTTCCAACATCTTCCATGCTAAACACTTTAATGATGGTTTCCATGCAAAATTTTATACTCCCCTCCACCATACTAACACAAACAATGGCTTAATCAAATGTTTGGGGACTGTTTTTATAAATAATTCAGGACTGGGCATCCTTGCTACCAGCCACCCTCATAAGTGATGAGCGACTAAACTCTCGTCGTGAGTGAAACATAATTAGCAAGGAAGATATTGACTACCCCACCACTCCATGCACTACTAGGTAAAACCCTAGTAGTGGTGCGGGTTTAGAGGCTATCAGTGCTACTACTACAGTGCTATAGGTAACTTTCAGCAGTAGTGTGGTTTTTATCCAGCGCTACTGCTACCTATACACATCATGATGAGGACATCAATACAATTGTTACACCCACAGCCCCTGCTGCTATACATACTGGACCAATTACTAGAGCTCGTGCACGCCAACTAAATTACCAGGTACTTTCGTTTCTTGGTAATGATTCTAATGTTCATGGGAATATGATGCTGCCTAAATTGGATACATTTGTTTTGCTTACAAATGAAGGGCCTAGCTTGGAGAAGGAGGAACATTGGAGCAAGAACAAGCATGGAGATGATGGCATGCGCAAGGGAAACAAGAACGGAGTTACAAGTGATGATTTCAGGACTTTGAAGCCACCATAATGGGTGCATGAAGCCTTGGACGAAATATACAAGATGCCACTTCATAAATTTCGTCCCGAGGCTATTTTAGGTGCTGCGTCACCTTATTATTGGGCCAGGCCCATGTAATTTCGAAATACATAAGTATAGGCTATTTTTAGAGTCCGTATGTGTGGGGAAACAAGAGATAGGGTTGATTTCGGACCCCTCCACCAAGGGCCACGAAATTCCCCCCTCTTCCTCCATATATACAGCCCTTAGGGCATCGTTTAGACTTTGGGATTTGTTTAGTTAAAAGTTAGCCATTGCAACTTCGTGTGCTTCGTTTGTGTCCAACGACCAGACCAAGACCACTTTTCGGATCCCCACCATTATCAATACTTCATACATATTCGCGATATTCAGATTGCTTTTATCATATTCTTGCTTATTCTTCGATTGCTTGCAGGAATAGACCTTCGTGGTCAGGTTGATCGTGCTCCGGCGTGGTCAATAACCTCTCGGAGTTGGTTTAGCGATTGCTAAGGCACAACATCGTTGCACGTTTGTAGTCGGATCGTCAAAGTCGTCTCCACCAAATCGATAGTTATCATCCCATCGAAAGATCGGGACACCCCGCCTCTATCACATTAGTGGCGCGGGTCTAGCCATCACTACTGCTAATTATTTGTGGCATGGTCGCATCACCCATGCTATTGCTAAACAAGCGCTGCTGCTACTCCATTACCCCTTGCGTCTGCTAAGATTTTCTCTATTTTTTTCTTCTGTTATATTTGTATTTTTACAGGTTTTATACAATTACAACATACACATACATTGAAACTATATGAAAAAAGAATGTCTCATCACCATGATCATCATCATCGAAGTGGTACAACATAGTCTCATCATATCAACATTATCCAACACAAATGATGTCGATCTCATCATCACCTCAAAGTAGAAACACAAGTTATCACATGTCTCCTACATGGTCATCGCATACACATGTTTCATCATCTATCTAAACTACGTACAAGAGAAGAGCGATGATGATGAGGAAGAGCGGGATTACATAGTACTGCTTGAGGCGCCAGTTCAGAATCCTCTCTTGTGCTAGCATGAACCTCGAGTAACTAGCTTTGGCTTCCCTTCTGCTATCAAACCCTTTTTGATTTCTGCCCGAGAAGCAGTACACTTGGGCCTGACACTCTAGCCACTCGTCATAAACTCCCGGAACATGCCCTACATACATGGCATACCACTTCTTTGCCATCGATAATCTATGTACCTGTTTGAGAAGCATCGTCATCATGCGAATTCAATGATAATATGCAACATAATATACATGAGAAACACTTAGAGAAAGAGTTAGCAAATAGAAGAAAAATATCAGCAACAATAATATGCAACATAATATACTCGAGCAACACGAATATAAAGAGATAGCATGATAGAGGCAAAGGTGTCCCGTCTTTCGATGAGATGATGGATATCGCTTTGGTGGAAGTCGACTTTGATGATCCGACTACGAACGTGCGAGGACGTCGCACCTTAGCAATCGCTAAACCAACTCCGAGAGGTTATTGACCACGCCGGAGCACGATCAACCTGACCACGAGGGTCTGTTTCCTGCGAGCAAACGAAGAACAAGCAAGAAACTAAGATTGCAATCTGGATATTGCGAATATAAGATGAAAGCTTTATTGATCAAGGTGGGTTTCTTTGACGCCTTTGTCTGGTCGTTGAACACAAACGAAGTACGCGAAGTTGCAGCTATGGCAAACTTTTAATCTAAATAAAACCCAAAGTCTAAACGATGCCCTAAGGGCTGTATATATGGAGGAAGAGGGGGGAATTTCGTGGCCCTTGGTGGAGGGGTCCGAAATCAACCCTATCTCTTGTTTCCCCACACATACGGACTCTAAAAATAGCCTATACTTATGTATTTCGAAATTACATGGGCCTGGCCCAATAATAAGGTGACGCAGCACCTAAAATAGCCTCGGGACGAAATTTATGAAGTGGCATCTTGTATATTTCGTCCAAGGCTTCATGCACCCATTATGGTGGCTTCAAAGTCCTGAAATCATCACTTGTAACTCCGTTCTTGTTTCCCTTGCGCATGCCATCATCTCCATGCTTGTTCTTGCTCCAATGTTCCTCCTTCTCCAAGCTAGGCCCTTCATTTGTAAGCAAAACAAATGTATCCAATTTAGGCAGCATCATATTCTCATGAACATTAGAATCATTACCAAGAAACGAAAGTACCTGGTAATTTAGTTGGCGTGCACGAGCTCTAGTAATTGGTCCAGTATGTATAGCAGCAGGGGCTGTGGGTGTAACAATTGTATTGATGTCCTCATCATAGCAAATAGAAGGGAGCAACATATAGTAAACATAATTAATGAAGTTCATCGTACCCAAACTAATTAACTAGAGCGCGACACTGTTTACATCACACAAAGTTTCATCGTACACAAATTCAAAGTTTCATACCTCCCCGCACGGTTTGTAGAGCACTTAAGACGAATGAGAGGTTCATCATTGGACAACAGGCGGGTTACACGTTCCACTGTGCCGAGATGTGAGGTGTAGGTGGTGATGATTAACCGGGGTTATGTGCTAGCACCCTTGACGAGCACTCCAGGACCCGCCTACGCTCGTGAAAACCCATGTCAGTCCTCCGACCAGATGTGTGGATAACAAGGCCACCTTCACAACCTTCTCCCTTCTATCTTTATCCAAAGTCAGATAGGGCGATTCGCTTGTGATAGAGGCGAGGGTCCCGATCTTTCGATGAGATGATAACTATCGATTTGGTGGAGACGACTTTGACGATCCGACTACAAACGTGCACGACGTTGCGCCTTAGCAACCGCTAAACCAATCTCCTGAGGTTACTGACGATGCTGGAAGCACGGTCAGCCTGACCACGAAGGTCTATTCCTGCAAGCAATCGAAGAACGAGCAAGAATATGATAAAGCAATCTGAATATCGCAAATATATATGAAGTATTGATAATGGTGGGGATCCGGAAGCGGTCTTGGTCTGGTCGTTGGACACAAACGAAGTACACGAAGTTGCAATGGCTAACTTTTAACTAAACAAATCCCAAGCAAAAAGCTACTAGATGGATCTACTTATATAGGAGCAAGGGGTGGCGGCCAAGGAGGTGGGAGGACATCCCAAGGCAGCCTAAAACTAACCCTAGGTCGTACAAGGCTCATGGGCCCAAGTGGAGGTGATGCAACACCTTTGGGCTTGTAGTTTGACTCGGATTCTGCTGCAACGTCAGATTGTTTCGTCCATAACTCAACGCTCCGGACGAATTTGAAGGTGAATCCAATTGGGTTGGAAAGAGCACGAAATCTAGTTTCCAACAAAAAAAGAATCACCCAATTCGGAGTCCGTATGAAATAGTTGTTGGCGTTTTGAGTCAAGTATGTCTATGCAGTCCGAATCTGAATCCAGAACGTGAGAGACTTGGACTCTATCTTCTCTTGACCCAAAAGTGACATGAGAGGACTTTTTGAACGCAACCTAAACTTCTCCTTTTCCCTTATCTTCATATGTGGATTGTACAAATGTCCCATACACCTGCAATTAGACAAAACACAAAAGTGTGTGAACTATTTTTGTTCTGGATAACATAAATAGATTATTGAATAGTTTGCATTAGAAATCACCTGACAAATATGCATGTATGCAATATTTTTGGTCGTATCCAAGGTAGTCATGTCCTCATCATCCTCCCCTTTTTGAAAACAAAGCCGTCCTCGGCGTTGCTTAATCTGAAATGTGGCTAACAAAAGAGACAAGGTGTACATGTTGTATATGTATATGTCATCCAGTTTAACTTCCCTTGATTTTTGCACGTATGACACATGTATACATGAGTAACTTTCATAGTTCATAAAAACTAAAGCCAAAAAATTATCACAAGAAGTAGAAGGCATGAAAATATTAGAACTCAGTTTGCACATATAAGTGAAGCTCTTATTCATTTCAAAAGATTCGCAATGTTCATCATTAAACCATCCCAACTTTGGTGAATAAACCTTACTTGCATCAAATTTACATGCTACAACATGCTTAAATAAGCAAACATGCAATAAGTCATTGGACACAGAATCATCACCAAGATTGGAGGCCATATCAAAATGATTAAACATTAGTTCTTTTGCATCAACAGTTAATTCAATGGGTGCACTCAAAATTGTTGATATTTCAGTTGTTTGATCACATGACGCATTCATGACAGTAACAAGATTCTCTAAAATAGGTGGTGTGCTCAAATCAACAGGTAACTCAATACATGACGCATTCAAGTTAACTAGGCATGCATCATTCTCATGTGAAGTTATATCATCAATACCTGATTAGGACATCAATACAATTGTTACACCCACAGCCCCTGCTGCTATACATACAGGACCAATTACTAGAGCTCGTGCACGCCAACTAAATTACCAGGTACTTTCATTTCTTGGTAATGATTCTAATGTTCATGAGAATATGATGCTGCCTAAATTGGATACATTTGTTTTGCTTACAAATGAAGGGCCTAGCTTGGAGAAGGATGAACATTGGAGCAAGAACAAGAACGGAGTTACAAGTGATGATTTCAGGACTTTGAAGCCACCATAATGGGTGAATGAAGCCTTGGACGAAATATACAAGATGCCACTTCATAAATTTCGTCCCGAGGCTATTTTAGGTGCTGCGTCACCTTATTATTGGGCCAGGCCCATGTAATTTCGAAATACATAAGTATAGGCTATTTTTAGAGTCCGTATGTGTGGGGAAACAAGAGATAGGGTTGATTTCGGACCCCTCCACCAAGGGCCACGAAATTCCCCCCCTCTTCCTCCATATATACAGCCCTTAGGGCATCGTTTAGACTTTGGGTTTTGTTTAGATTAAAAGTTCGCCATAGCTGCAACTTCGCAATACTTCGTTTGTGTTCAACGACCAGACAAAGGCGTCACAGAACCCCACCTTGATCAATAAAGCTTTCATCTTATATTCACAATATCCAGATTGCAATCTCAGTTTCTTGCTTGTTCTTCGTTTGCTTGCAGGAAACAGACCCTCGTGGTCAGGTTGATCGTGCTCCGGCGTGGTCAATAACCTCTCGGAGTTGGTTTAGCGATTGCTAAGGCGCGACGTCCTCGCACGTTCGTAGTCGGATCGTCAAAGTCGACTGCCACGAAAGCGATATCCATCATCTCATTGAAAGACGGGACACCTTTGCCTCTATCAAGTGGTATCAGATTTCCAGGTTGCTCGGTGAGATTTTACAGTTTTTTGTAGTTTAGATCGAGTCTGTTCTTCATACCTATAGTCCACGGAAAAGCCACAAAAAAATTAGGGTTAGTTCATCATATCTGAACCAATCTGAGCCTTTGCATAATCTTTTTAGGGTTTTGCTTTGTTGAATTTGCGGTTGCATCGTCGTGTCTAGTTGCTGGTCTTAGAGTCGAGTCTTTTAAAGTTTCGAGTTTTGGTCATAAGTTGTCACGCCGCCGCCGCACCATCATCATCACCCCTGCCATCTACCACCACCGCTTATCCGCCACCGCTTCGAATCCGTATCCATATACCACCACCGCTGCCATCTACCACCATATATCCACCACCAATCTGAGTTCTTGTCATATTAGGTTTGTTTTCGAGATCCATCTAGATTCCGATTCGTGTTTCCTTGCCGGAGTAGGTTTCGGGGGGAAAAAAGAAAAAAGAAAAAAGAGTCCGGAAACCACGCTCCGTTTAGGCCCAAAATTTTTCGAAAACGCATTTTTCGAAAAAATTTCTGGCTATCCTATTTTTAGGTGTTTCTGAGTGTTTTGAGACAGGTGCCATTATAGGAAGTTTTTTTTGACCCGCTTCCAGTTTTTGGGTCCGGGCAGTCGAAAAAAAAATTGGTCGAAAAAATTTCGTGCCCATCCTGTCAGTTTGAGCCAGGAAGAGTTTTGAGACACTCGCCATTATAGTGATTTTTCGCAAAAAAAAGCAGCGCAAAGAAAAAAAGAGCGCAAAAAAAAGAGCGCAAAAAAATTCCAGAGTGTGCTTTTCCCTTGTTTACGTGCCGCGCCGTGATTTTGTTGGTGTTCTAGGCTCGCGTCTCTAGCACAGTCTAGCCTAGGACCAGCACAGTACCGTCGTTGAGCGTTTATTCAACTTTGCATCTCTGAATGGATTATTGCTGACCCTTTTTGCTACCATATTATAAGCCTTCCCAGCTCCACATACATCTACGTCGTGCGTTTGACTCTCCCTGGTAATCGCTCTATCCAAGCTTTGAGAGTTTTTGACTACAACGGTTGCCGATCACCGCCTGCTGCTGGGTAAGAACTGGTAAGAATTTGAGATTTGCTTGACGGATTTGTGACACCCACCACCACCTCTTGTTAGTAGTCTGTAGGATCATATTCTTGTGTGTTTCTATTGCTGCTAACCATGCCAGGATCACAAGCCGACGAGACTGACTGGGAGAACATGACGAATAAGGATTCGCATGATAAATTTCAGCAAATGATGAGTGGACAGGTGCAAGACGTGCTAAACAGATTTGAAGAGGCCATGGAGAAGATAGATGGCATGGAGAAGACGTTCGAAACAAAGCTCGATAACAAGTTTAATGAATTGCTCGCGCGTCTTCCACCACCACCACCCGCTGCACCTAACGCACCTCTCCAACAACAACAACAACGACTACCTCCACGTCGCGAAATACACCTCCGCCGAGCGAGCCGTGTTCCTCTTGCGTTTGGCCAAACTGTTGGTGCTGCTGTTGATACTTCTGTGGCTCCTGCTGCAGATGCGGAGGAGGATGATTATGTGGGAGATTACGAGGATGAGGTTGCTCAAAATCAGAACTACGTGCAACCACCAGCACCACCACCAGCAGGTCGACCTCAGGTATATATTCGTAATGGTAGGCCTGCACCACCACCTCAGGTACGAGATGATGTCCATATTCCTAAACTGAAATTGAATATTCCACCATTTGAGGGTGGATATGTTCCTGATATATATCTTACTTGGGAGTTAGAAACTGAACAACGTTTTACATGTTTACAATATCCCGAGGAGAGACGGGTTGTTGCTGCTGTTTGTGCTTTCACTAGTTTTGCATGTGTCTGGTGGTCTGAACATTGTAGATTATATCCTATTCCAACTACTTGGGCTGCTTTGAAAACTGCTATGCGTACGCGTTGGGTTCCACCATATTATCAACGTGAATTGCTTCAAAAATTGCAGCGTTTAAGACAAGGAAAAAATTCTATAGAAGAATATTATCAGGAATTACAAACTGGCATGATTTGATGTGGTATTGTTGAGGAGAATGAAGCTATGATTGCACGTTTTCTGGGTGGATTAAATAGAGAGATTCAGACCATTCTAGACTATAAGGAGTATACTAATATCACTCGTTTATTCCATCTTGCTTGTAAAGCTGAACGTGAAGTGCAGGATCGACAAGCATTGGCGCGAACTAACTTTTCTGCAGGCCAACCTTCATCATGGACACCGCGTGCATCTTCTACTTCAACTGCACCAGCACCTCAATCAGGTGCCTCCTACAGCCGTGATACAAGAAAACAGGAACAACCACCATTATCTGCCAAGAGCGCACCTGCCGGGCCTGCACAGAGTTCTTCTTCTTCCAGGGCATCAACAGGGCACACAAGTGATATTATTTGTCGTCGTTGTAAGGGAGGAGGTCATTATGCGAGAGAATGCAAATCTCCGCGTGTGATGATTGCTACCGAGGGTGGTGGATATGAGTCTGCTAGTGACTATGATGAGGAGACATTGGCTCTTATTACACGTGAAGAACATGGTGGAGATGATTCTGATCATGAGACGCAATACATGGCTCCTGAAGACGCTGACAGGTATGAATGTTTTGTTGCTCAACATGTTTTGATGTGCAGGTCACACAAGCTGAGCAAAATCAGAGGCACAATTTGTTCCATACCAAGGGAGTTGTGAAGGAACGTTCTGTGCGCTTTATAATAGACGGAGGGAGCTGCAACAACTTGGCTAGCATGGAGATGGTGGAGAAGCTTTCTCTCACCACAAGACCACATCCACATCCTTACTACATCCAATGGTTCAACAACAGCGGCAAGGTTAAGGTAACATGTACTGTTCGTGTGCATTTTAGTATCTCTACATATGCTGATTATGTTGATTGTGATGTGGTACCTATGCAAGCATGTTCCTTATTACTTGGTAGACCATGGCAATTTGATAAAAATTCTGTACACCATGGTAGAAACAATCACTATACTCTTGTTCATAAGGATAAAAATATTACTTTGCTTCCTATGACTCCTGATTCCATTTTGAAAGATGATATTAATAGAGCTAATAAAGCAAAACAGGAGAAGAATAAGAGTGAAAATCAGATTGTGGCAAAAGAATTTGAGCAACAAAATGAAGCCTAATAATAAACCATCTAGTGTTGCTTCTGAAATTAAATTGAAAAGTGCATGTTTATTTGCCACCAAATCTGATATTGATGAGCTAGATTTCAGCAAATCTGTTTGCTATGCTTTTGTGTGCAAAGAGGCATTATTTTCATTCGAGGACGTGCCTTCCTCTTTGCCTCCTGCTGTCACTAACATTTTGCAGGAGTTCGCTGACGTTTTTCCACAAGACGTGCCACCGGGATTACCGCCTATTCGAGGGATTGAGCATCAGATTGACTTAATTCCCGGTGCTTCACTGCCAAACCGCGCACCATACCGTACCAATCCAGAGGAGACGAAGGAGATTATGCGTCAAGTACAAGAGCTTCTCGACAAAGGTTATATACGCGAATCCCTTAGTCCTTGTGCTGTTCCTATTATTCTAGTGCCGAAAAAGGATGGTACATCACGTATGTGTGTTGATTGTAGAGGCATTAATAATATTACTATTCGTTATCGTCATCCTATTCCTAGGCTAGATGATATGCTTGATGAATTGAGTGGCTCTACAATATTCTCCAAAGTTGATTTGCGTAGTGGCTACCATCAAATTCGTATGAAATTGGGAGATGAATGGAAAACAGCATTTAAAACTAGGTTTGGATTATATGAGTGGTTAGTCATGCCTTTTGGGTTAACTAATGCACCTAGTACTTTCATGAGATTAATGAACGAAGTTTTACGTGCTTTCATTGGACGATTTGTGGTAGTTTACTTTGATGACATATTGATTTATAGCAGATCTTTGGAAGAACATTTGGAACATTTACGTGCTGTTTTTATTGCTCTACGTGATGCACGTTTGTTTGGTAACCTTGGGAAGTGCACCTTTTGCACCGACCAAGTATCTTTTCTTGGCTATGTTGTTACTCCACAGGGAATTGAAGTTGATAAAGCCAAGATTGAAGCTATTGAGAGTTGGCCGCAGCCCAAAACGGTCACACAAGTGAGGAGTTTTCTTGGCCTCACTGGATTCTATAGGCATTTTGTGAGAGATTTCAGCACCATTGCTGCACCTATCAATGAGCTTACAAAGAAAGATGTGCCTTTTCTTTGGGGTACCGCACAGGAAGAAGCCTTCACGGTATTGAAAGATAAGTTGACACATTCTCCTCTACTCCAACTTCCTGATTTTAATAAGACTTTTGAGCTTGAATGTGATGCTAGTGGAATTGGATTAGGAGGTGTGTTATTACAAGATGGCAAACCTGTTGCATACTTTTCTAAAAAATTGAGTGGGCCTAGTCTGAATTATTCTACTTATGATAAAGAATTATATGCTCTTGTTCGGACTTTAGAAACATGGCAACATTATTTATGGCCCAAAGAATTTGTTATACATTCTGATCATGAATCTTTGAAACATATTAAAAGTCAAGCTAAACTGATTCGTAGACCTGCTAAATGGGTTGAATTCATTGAGGCTTTCCCTTATGTCATTAAACACAAGAAGGGAAAAGAAAATGTTATTGCTGATGCATTGTCTCGTCGCTATACTATGCTTTCACAACTTGACTTCAAAATATTTGGTTTGGAGACCATCAAAGATCAATATGTGCATGATGCTGATTTTAAAGATGTAATGCAGAATTGTAAAGAAGGAAGAATGTGGAACAAGTTTGTTGTTAACGATGGATTTGTGTTTCGTGCTAACAAGCTATGCATTCCAGCTAGCTCCGTTCGTCTTTTGTTGTTGCAGGAGGCGCATGGAGGAGGATTAATGGGACACTTTGGCGTGAAGAAGACGGAGGACGTACTTGCTACACATTTCTTTTGGCCAAAGATGAGACGGGATGTTGAGCGTTTTATTGCTCGCTGCACTACATGTCAAAAAGCTAAGTCACGACTCAATCCTCATGGTTTATATATGCCTTTGCCTGTACCTAGTGTTCCTTGGGAGGATATATCTATGGACTTTGTTTTAGGTTTACCTCGAACAAAGAAGGGGAGGGATAGCATATTTGTTGTCGTGGATAGATTCTCGAAAATGGCACACTTTATACCATGTCATAAAAGCGATGATGCTGTTAATGTTGCTGATTTGTTCTTTTGTGAAATTATTAGCCTGCATGGTGTGCCAAATACTATTGTTTCAGATCGTGATACTAAATTTCTTAGCCACTTTTGGAGATGTTTATGGGCTAAGTTGGGGACTAAACTGCTTTTTAGTACTACTTGTCACCCCCAAACTGATGGACAAACTGAAGTAGTCAATAGAATGTTGTCTATTATGCTTAGGGATGTTTTGAAGAATAATAAGAAAATGTGGGAGGAATGCTTGCCTCATATTGAATTTGCTTATAATCGTTCATTGCATTCTACTACTGAGATGTGCCCTTTTGAAGTTGTGTATGGTTTCCTACCTCGTGCACCTATTGATTTGTTGCCTCTTCCATCTTCGGAGAAGGTTAATTTTGATGCTAAACAACGTGCTGAATTGATTTTAAAAATGCATGAGTTAACTAAGGAAAACATTGAGCGTATGAATGCTAAATATAAACTTGCTGGAGATAAGGGTAGAAAACATGTTGTGTTTGCACCTGGAGATCTTGTTTGGTTACATTTGCGTAAGGATAGATTTCCTGATTTGCGAAAATCAAAGTTAATGCCACGTGCTGATGGTGCCTTTAAGGTGTTAGAGAAAATAAATGATAATGCATATAAACTTGAGCTGCCTGCAGATTTTGGGGTTAGTCCCACTTTTAACATTGCAGATTTGAAGCCTTATTTGGGTGAGGAAGATGAACTTCCGTCGAGGACGACTTCGTTTCAAGAAGGGGAGGATGATGAGGACATCAATACAATTGTTACACCCACAGCCCCTGCTGCTATACATACTGGACCAATTACTAGAGCTCGTGCACGCCAACTAAATTACCAGGTACTTTCGTTTCTTGGTAATGATTCTAATGTTCATGAGAATATGATGCTGCCTAAATTGAATACATTTGTTTTGCTTACAAATGAAGGGTCTAGCTTGGAGAAGGATGAACATTGGAGCAAGAACAAGAACGGAGTTACAAGTGATGATTTCAGGACTTTGAAGCCACCATAATGGGTGCATGAAGCCTTGGACGAAATATACAAGATGCCACTTCATAAATTTCGTCCCGAGGCTATTTTTGGTGCTGCGTCACCTTATTATTGGGCCAGGCCCATGTAATTTCGAAATACATAAGTATAGGCTATTTTTAGAGTCCGTATGTGTGGGGAAACAAGAGATAGGGTTGATTTCGGACCCCTCCACCAAGGGCCACGAAATTCCCCCCCTCTTCCTCCATATATACAGCCCTTAGGGCATGGTTTAGACTTTGGGTTTTGTTTAGATTAAAAGTTCGCCATAGCTGCAACTTCGCGTACTTCGTTTGTGTTCAACGACCAGACAAATGCGTCACAGAACCCCACCTTGATCAATAAAGCTTTCATCTTATATTCGCAATATCCAGATTGCAATCTCAGTTTCTTGCTTGTTCTTCGTTTGTGATACAGGCAAAGGTGTCCCGTCTTTCGATGAGATGATGGATATCGCTTTGGTGGAAGTCGACTTTGACGTCCGACTACGAACGTGCGAGGACGTCGCGCCTTAGCAATCGCTAAACCAACTCCGAGAGGTTATTGACCACACCGGAGCACGATCAACCTGACCACGAGGGTCTGTTTCCTGCGAGCAAACGAAGAACAAGCAAGAAACTAAGATTGGAATCTGGATATTGCGAATATAAGATGAAAGCTTTATTGATCAAGGTGGGGTTCTGTGACGCCTTTGTCTAGTCGTTGAACACAAACGAAGTACGCGAAGTTGCAGCTATGGCAAACTTTTAATCTAAACAAAACCCCAAAGTCTAAACGATGCCCTAAGGGCTGTATATATGGAGGAAGAGGGGGGGAATTTCGTGGCCCTTGGTGGAGGGGTCCGAAATCAACCCTATCTCTTGTTTCCCCACACATACGGACTCTAAAAATAGCCTATACTTATGTATTTCGAAATTACATGGGCCTGGCCCAATAATAAGGTGACGCAGCACCTAAAATAGCCTCGGGACGAAATTTATGAAGTGGCATCTTGTATATTTCGTCCAAGGCTTCATGCACCCATTATGGTGGCTTCAAAGTCCTGAAATCATCACTTGTAACTCCGTTCTTGTTCCCCTTGCGCATGCCATCATCTCCATGCTTGTTCTTGCTCCAATGTTCATCATTCTCAAAGCTAGGCCCTTCATTTGTAAGCAAAACAAATGTATCCAATTTAGGCAGCATCATATTCTCATGTACATTAGAATCATTACCAAGAAACGAAAGTACCTGGTAATTTAGTTAGCGTGCACGAGCTCTAGTAATTGGTCCAGTATGTATAGCAGCAGGGGCTGTGGGTGTAACAATTGTATTGATGTCCTCATCATCCTCCCCTTCTTGAAATGAAGTCGTCCTCGACGGAAGTTCATCTTCCTCACCCAAATAAGGCTTCAAATCTGCAATGTTAAAAGTGGGACTAACCCCAAAATCTGCAGGCAGCTCAAGTTTATATGCATTATCATTTATTTTATCTAACACCTTAAAGGGACCATCAGCACATGGCATTAACTTTGATTTGCGCAAATCAGGAAATCTATCCTTACGCAAATGTAACCAAACAAGATCTCCAGGTGTAAACACAACATGTTTTCTACCCTTATCTCCAGCAAGTTTATATTTAGCATTCATGCGCTCAATGTTTTCCTTAGTTAACTCATGCATTTTTAAAATCAATTCAGCACGTTGTTTAGCATCAAAATTAACCTTCTCCGAAGATGGAAGAGGCAACAAATCAATAGGTGCACAAGGTAGGAAACCATACACAACTTCAAAAGGGCACATCTTAGTAGTAGAATGCAATGAACGATTATAAGCAAATTCTATATGAGGCAAGCATTCCTCCCACATTTTCTTATTATTCTTCAAAACAGCCCTAAGCATAGTAGACAACGTTCTATTGACTACTTCAGTTTGTCCATCAGTTTGGGGGTGACAAGTAGTACTAAAAAGCAGTTTAGTCCCCAACTTAGCCCATAAACATCTCCAAAAGTGGCTAAGAAATTTAGTATCACGATCTGAAACAATAGTATTTGGCACACCATGCAAGCGAATAATTTCACGAAAAAACAAATCAGCAACATTAACAGCATCATCGCTTTTATGACATGGTATAAAGTGTGCCATTTTCGAGAATCTATCCACGACAAGAAATATGCTATCCCTCCCCTTCTTTGTTCGAGGTAAACCTAAAACAAAGTCCATAGATATATCCTCCCAAGGAACACTAGGTACAGGCAAAGGCATATATAAACCATGAGGATTGAGTCGTGACTTAGCTTTTTGACATGTAGTGCAGCGAGCAATAAAACGCTCAACATCCCGTCTCATCTTTGGCCAAAAGAAATTTGTAGAAAGTACGTCCTCCGTCTTCTTCACGCCAAAGTGTCCCATTAATCCTCCTCCATGCGCCTCCTGCAACAACAAAAGACGAACGGAGCTAGCTGGAATGCATAGCTTGTTAGCACGAAACACAAATCCATCGTTAACAACAAACTTGTTCCACATTCTTCCTTCTTTACAATTCTGCATTACATCTTTAAAATCAGCATCATGCACATATTGATCTTTGATGGTCTCCAAACCAAATATTTTGAAGTCAAGTCGTGAAAGCATAGTATAGCGACGAGACAATGCATCAGCAATAACATTTTCTTTTCCCTTCTTGTGTTTAATGACATAAGGGAAAGTCTCAATGAATTCAACCCATTTAGCATGTCTACGATTCAGTTTAGCCTGACTTTTAATATGTTTCAAAGATTCATGATCAGAATGTATAACAAATTCTTTGGGCCATAAATAATGTTGTCATGTTTCTAAAGTCCGAACAAGAGCATATAATTCTTTATCATAAGTAGAATAGTTCAGACTAGGCCCAGTCAATTTTTCAGAAAAGTATGCAACAGGTTTGCCATCTTGTAATAACACACCTCCTAATCCAATTCCACTAGCATCACATTCAAGCTCAAAAGTCTTATTAAAATCAGGAAGTTGGAGTAAAGGAGCATGTGTCAACTTATCTTTCAATACCGTGAAGGCTTCTTCGTGTGCGGTACCCCAAAGAAAAGGCACATCTTTCTTTGTAAGCTCATTGAGAGGTGCAGCAATGGTGCTGAAATCTCTCACAAAACGCCTATAGAATCCAGCGAGGCCAAGAAAACTCCTCACTTGTGTGACCGTTTTGGGCTGCGGCCAACTGTCAATAGCTTCAATCTTGGCTTTATCAACTTCAATTCCCTGTGGAGTAACAACATAGCCAAGAAAAGATACTCGGTTGGTGCAAAAGGTGCACTTCCCAAGGTTACCAAACAAACGTGCATCACGTAGAGCAATAAAAACAGCACGTAAATGTTCCAAATGTTCTTCCAAAGATCTGCTATAAATCAATATGTCATCAAAGTAAACTACCACAAATCGTCCAATGAAAGCACGTAAAACTTCGTTCATTAATCTCATGAAAGTACTAGGTGCATTAGTTAACCCAAAAGGCATGACTAACCACTCATATAATCCAAACTTAGTTTTAAATGCTGTTTTCCATTCATCTCCCAATCTCATACGAATTTGATAGTAGCCACTACGCAAATCAACTTTGGAGAATATTGTAGAGCCACTCAATTCATCAAGCATATCATCTAGCCTAGGAATAGGATGACGATAACGAATAGTAATATTATTAATGCCTCTACAATCAACACACATACGTGATGTACCATCCTTTTTCGGCACTAGAATAATAGGAACAGCACAAGGACTAAGGGATTCGCGTATATAACCTTTGTCGAGAAGCTCTTGTACTTGACGCATAATCTCCTTCGTCTCCTCTGGATTGGTACGGTATGGTGCACGGTTTGGCAGTGAAGCACCGGGAATTAAGTCAATCTGATGCTCAATCCCTCGAATAGGCGGTAATCCCCGTGGCACGTCTTGTGGAAAAACGTCAGCGAACTCCTGCAAAATGTTAGTGACAGCAGGAGGCAAAGAGGAAGGCACGTCCTCGAATGAAAATAATGCCTCTTTGCACACAAAAGCATAGCAAACAGATTTGCTGAAATCTAGCTCATCAATATCAGATTTGGTGGCAAATAAACATGCACTTTTCAATTTAATTTCAGAAGCAACACTAGATGGTTTATTATTAGGCTTCATTTGTTGCTCAAATTCTTTTGCCACAATCTGATTTTCACTCTTATTCTTCTCCTGTTGTGCTTTATTAGCTCTATTAATATCATCTTTCAAAATGGAATCAGGAGTCATAGGAAGCAAAGTAATATTTTTATCCTTATGAAAAAGAGTATAGTGATTGTTTCTACCATGGTGTACAGAATTTTTATCAAATTGCCATGGTCTACCAAGTAATAAGGAACATGCTTGCATAGGTACCACATCACAATCAACATAATCAGCATATGTAGAGATACTAAAATGCACACGAACAGTACGTGTTACCTTAACCTTGCCGCTGTTGTTGAACCATTGGATGTAGTAAGGATGTGGATGTGGTCTTGTGGTGAGAGAAAGCTTCTCCACCATCTCCATGCTAGCCAAGTTGTTGCAGCTCCCTCCGTCTATGATGACGCGCACAGAACGTTCCTTCACAACTCCCTTGGTATGGAACAAATTGTGCCTCTGATTTTGCTCAGCTTGTGTGACCTGCACACTCAAAACACGTTGAGCAACTAAACATTCATACCTGTCAGCGTCTTCAGGAGCCATGTATTGCGTCTCATGATCAGAATCATCTCCACCATGTTCTTCACGTGTAATAAGAGCCAAAGTCTCCTCATCATAGTCACTAGCAGTGATAGAGGCAAAGGTGTCCCGTCTTTCGATGAGATGGTGGATTTCGCTTTGGTGGAAGTCGACTTTGACGATCCGACTACGAACGTGCGAGGACGTCGCGCCTTAGCAATCGCTAAACCAACTCCGAGAGGTTATTGACCACGCCAGAGCACGATCAACCTGACCACGAGGGTCTGTTTCCTGCGAGCAAACGAAAGAACAAGCAAGAAACTAAGATTGCAATCTGGATATTGCGAATATAAGATGAAAGCTTTATTGATCAAGGTGGGGTTCTGTGACGCCTTTGTCTGGTCGTTGAACACAAACGAAGTACGCGAAGTTGCAGCTATGGCGAACTTTTAATCTAAACAAAACCCAAAGTCTAAACGATGCCCTAAGGGCTGTATATATGGAGGAAGAGGGGGGAATTTCGTGGCCCTTGGTGGAGGGGTCCGAAATCAACCCTATCTCTTGTTTCCCCACACATACGGACTCTAAAAATACCCTATACTTATGTATTTCGAAATTACATGGGCCTGGCCCAATAATAAGGTGACGCAGCACCTAAAATAGCCTCGGGACGAAATTTATGAAGTGGCATCTTGTATATTTCGTCCAAGGCTTCATGCACCCATTATGGTGGCTTCAAAGTCCTGAAATCATCACTTGTAACTCCGTTCTTGTTCCCCTTGCGCATGCCATCATCTCCATGCTTGTTCTTGCTCCAATGTTCATCCTTCTCCAAGCTAGGCCCTTCATTTGTAAGCAAAACAAATGTATCCAATTTAGGCAGCATCATATTCTCATGAACATTAGAATCATTACCAAGAAACGAAAGTACCTGGTAATTTAGTTGGCGTGCACGAGCTCTAGTAATTGGTCCAGTATGTATAGCAGCAGGGGCTGTGGGTGTAACAATTGTATTGATGTCCTCATCATCCTCACCTTCTTGAAATGAAGACTTTGGGCCATAAATAATGTTGCCATGTTTCTAAAGTCCGAACAAGAGCATATAATTCTTTATCATAAGTAGAATAATTCAGACTAGGCCCACTCAATTTTTTAGAAAATTATGCAACAGGTTTGCCATCTTGTAATAACACACCTCCTAATCCAATTCCACTAGCATCACATTCAAGCTCAAAAGTCTTATTAAAATCAGGAAGTTGGAGTAAAGGAGCATGTGTCAACTTATCTTTCAATACCGTGAAGGCTTCTTCCTGTGCGGTACCCCAAACAAAAGGCACATCCTTCTTTGTAAGCTCGTTGAGAGGTGCAGCAATGGTGCTGTAATCTCTCACAAAACGCCTATAGAATCCAGCGAGGCCAAGAAAACTCCTCACTTGTGTGACCGTTTTGGGCTGCGGCCAACTCTCAATAGCTTCAATCTTGGCTTTGTCAACTTCAATTCCCTGTGGAGTAACAACATAGCCAAGAAAAGATACTCGGTCGGTGCAAAAGGTGCACTTCCCAAGGTTACCAAACAAACGTGCATCACGTAGAGCAATAAAAACAGCACGTAAATGTTCCAAATGTTCTTCCAAAGATCTGCTATAAATCAGTATGTCATCAAAGTAAACTACCACAAATCGTCCAATGAAAGCACGTAAAACTTCGTTCATTAATCTCATGAAAGTACTAGGTGCATTAGTTAACCCAAAAGGCATGACTAACCACTCATATAATCCAAACTTAGTTTTAAATGCTGTTTTCCATTCATCTCCCAATTTCATACGAATTTGATGGTAGCCACTACGCAAATCAACTTTGGAGAATATTGTAGAGCCACTCAATTCATCAAGCATATCATCTAGCCTAGGAATAGGATGACGATAACGAATGGTAATATTATTAATGCCTCTACAATCAACACACATACGTGATGTACCATCCTTTTTCGGCACTAGAATAATAGGAACAGCACAAGGACTAAGGGATTCGCGTATATAACCTTTGTCGAGCAGCTCTTGTACTTGACGCATAATCTCCTTCGTCTCCTCTGGATTGGTACGGTATGGTGCACGGTTTGGCAGTGAAGCACCGGGAATTAAGTCAATCTGATGCTCAATCCCTCGAATAGGCGGTAATCCCGGTGGCACGTCTTGTGGAAAAACGTCAGCGAACTCCTGCAAAATGTGAGTGACAGCAGGAGGCAAAGAGGAAGGCACGTCCTCGAATGAAAATAATGCCTCTTTGCACACAAAAGCATAGCAAACAGATTTGCTGAAATCTAGCTCATCAATATCAGATTTGGTGGCAAATAAACATGCACTTTTCAATTTAATTTCAGAAGCAACACTAGATGGTTTATTATTAGGCTTCATTTGTTGCTCAAATTCTTTTGCCACAATCTGATTTTCACTCTTATTCTTCTCCTGTTGTGCTTTATTAGCTCTATTAATATCATCTTTCAAAATGGAATCAGGAGTCATAGGAAGCAAAGTAATATTTTTATCCTTATGAACAAGAGTATAGTGATTGTTTCTACCATGGTGTACAGAATTTTTATCAAATTGCCATGGTCTACCAAGTAATAAGGAACATGCTTGCATAGGTACCACATCACAATCAACATAATCAGCATATGTAGAGATACTAAAATGCACACGAACAGTACGTGTTACCTTAACCTTGCCGCTGTTGTTGAACCATTGGATGTAGTAAGGATGTCGATGTGGTCTTGTGGTGAGAGAAAGCTTCTCCACCATCTCCATGCTAGCCAAGTTGTTGCAGCTCCCTCCGTCTATTATGACGCGCACAGAACGTTCCTTCACAACTCCCTTGGTATGGAACAAATTGTGCCTCTGATTTTGCTCAGCTTGTGTGACCTGCACACTCAAAACACGTTGAGCAACTAAACATTCATACCTGGCAGCGTCTTCAGGAGCCATGTATTGCGTCTCATGATCAGAATCATCTCCACCATGTTCTTCACGTGTAATAAGAGCCAATGTCTCCTCATCATAGTCACTAGCGGACTCATATCCACCATCCGCGGTAGCAATCATCACACGCGGAGATTTGCATTCCCTCGCATAATGACCTCCTCCCTTACAACGACGACAAATAATATCACTTGTGTGCCCTGTTGATGCCATGGAAGAAGAAGAACGATGTGCAGGCCCCGCAGGTGCGCTCTTGGCAGATAATGGTGGTTGTGCCTGTTTTCTTGTATCACGGCTGGAGGTGGCACCGGATGGAGGTGCTGGTGCAGTTGAAGTAGAAGATGCACGTGGTGTCCATGATGAAGGTCGGCCTGCAGAAAAGTTAGTTCGCCCCAATGCTTGTCGATCCTGCACTTCACGTTCAGCTTTACAAGCAAGATGGAATAAACGAGTGATATTAGTATACTCCTTATAGTCTAGAATGGTCTGAATCTCTCTATTTAATCCACCCAGAAAACGTGCAAGCATAGCTTCATTCTCCTCAACAATACCACATCTAATCATGCCAGTTTGTAATTCCTGATAATATTCTTCTGCAGAATTTTTCCCTTGTCTTAAACGCTGCAATTTTTGAAGCAATTCACGTTGATAATATGGTGGAGCCCAACGCGTACGCATAGCAGTTTTCAAAGCAGCCCAAGTAGTTGGAATAGGATATAATCTACAATGTTCAGACCACCATACACATGCAAAACTAGTGAAAGCACAAACAGCAGCAGCAACTCGTCTCTCCTCAGGATATTGTAAACATGTAAATCATTGTTCAGTTTCTAACTCCCAAGTAAGATATATATCAGGAACATATCTACCCTCAAATGGTGGAATATTCAATTTCAGTTTAGGAATATGGACATCATCGCGTACCTGAGGTGGTGGTGCAGGCCTACCATTACGAATATATACCTGAGGTCGACCTGCTGGTGGTGGTGCTGGTGGCTGCTCGTAGATCTGATTTTGATCAACCTCATCCTCATAATCGCCCGCATACTCATCATCCTCCTGGGTACCAGCAGGAGCAGTAGCAGGAGCCAAAGAAGCACCAACAGCAGTAGCAGCGACACCAGAATTTTGTCCTGGCTCAATAGGAACACGCTGTGCTCGTCCATACTGATTCGGAAGGGGGCGTAGTTGTTGTTGTTGCAGAAGTGCGACAGGTGCAGCCGGTGGTGGAAGACGCGCAAGCAGTTCATTAAATCTGTTATCGAGCTTTGTTTCGAACGTCTTCTCAAGGCCAGTGATCTTCTCCATGGCCTCTTCAAAATTGTTCAGCACATCTTGTACCTGTTCAGTCATCATTTGCTGAAACTTATCATGAAGCTCCTTGTTCGATAAGTTCTCCCAGTCAATCTCGTCGGCTTGTGATCCTGGCATGGTTAGCAGCAATAGAAACACACAAGAATATGATCCTACAGACTACTAAGAAGTGGTGGTGGTGTATCACAAATCCGTCAAGCAAATCTCAAATTCTTACCAGTTCTTACCCAGCAGCAGGCGGTGATCGGCAACCGTTGTAGTCAAAAACTCTCAAAGCTTGGATAGAGCGATTACCAGGGAGAGTCAAACACACGACGTAGATGTATGTGGAGCTGGGAAGGCTTATAGTATGGTAGCAAAAAGGGTCAGCAATAATCAATTCTGAGATGCAAAGTTGAATAAACGCTCAACGACGGTACTGTGCTGGTCCTAGGCTAGACTGTGCTAGAGACGCGAGCCTAGAACACCAACAAAATCACGGCGCGGCACGTAAACAAGGGAAAAGCACACTCTGAATTTTTTTTTCACTCTTTTTTTTGCGCTATTTTTTTTGCGAAAAATCACTATAATGGCGAGTGTCTCAAAACTCTTCCTAGCTCAAACTGACAGGATGGGCACGAAATTTTTTCGACCAATTTTTTTTTCCGACTGCCCGGACCCAAAATGATGAGGACATCAATACAATTGTTACACCCACAGCCCCTGCTGCTATACATACTGGACCAATTACTAGAGCTCGTGCACGCCAACTAAATTACCAGGTACTTTCGTTTCTTGGTAATGATTCTAATGTTCATGAGAATATGATGCTGCCTAAATTGGATACATTTGTTTTGCTTACAAATGAAGGGCCTAGCTTGGTGAAGGATGAACATTGGAGCAAGAACAAGCATGGAGATGATGGCATGCACAAGGGGAACAAGAACGGAGTTACAAGTGATGATTTCAGGACTTTGAAGCCACCATAATGGGTGCATGAAGCCTTGGACGAAATATACAAGATGCCACTTCATAAATTTCGTCCCGAGGCTATTTTAGGTGCTGCGTCACCTTATTATTGGGCCAGGCCCATGTAATTTCGAAATACATAAGTATAGGCTATTTTTAGAGTCCGTATGTGTGGGGAAACAAGAGATAGGGTTGATTTTGGACCCCTCCACCAAGGGCCACGAAATTCCCCCCTCTTCCTCCATATATACAGCCCTTAGGGCATCGTTTAGACTTTGGGTTTTGTTTAGATTAAAAGTTCGCCATAGCTGCAACTTCGTGTACTTCGTTTGTGTTCAACGACCAGACAAAGGCGTCACAGAACCCCACCTTGATCAATAAAGCTTTCATCTTATATTCGTAATATCCAGATTGCAATCTTAGTTTCTTGCTTGTTCTTCGTTTGCTCGCAGGAAACAGACCCTCGTGGTCAGGTTGATCGTGCTCCGGCGTGGTCAATAACCTCTCGGAGTTGGTTTAGCGATTGCTAAGGCGCGACGTCCTCGCACGTTCGTAGTCGGATCGTCAAAGTCGACTTCCTCCAAAGCGATATCCATCATCTCATCGAAAGACGGGACACCTCCGCCTCTATCAAGTGGTATCAGATTTCCAGGTTGCTCGGTGAGATTTTACAGTTTTTCGTAGTTTAGATCGAGTCTGTTCTTCATACCTACAGTCCACGAAAAAGCCACAAAAAAAATTAGGGTTAGTTCATAATATCCGAACCAATCTGAGCCTTTGCATAATCTTTTTAGGCTTTTGCTTTGTTGAATTTGCGGTTGCATCGTCGTGTCTAGTTGCTGGTCTTAGAGTCTAGTCTTTTAGAGTTTCGAGTTCTGGTCATAAGTTGTCACGCCGCCGCCGCACCATCATCATCGCCCCTGCCATCTACCACCACCGCTTATCCGCCACCGCTCCGAATCCGTATCCATATACCACCACCGATTCATATATCACCACCGATTCATATCCATATCCATATACTACCACCGCTACCACCACCGCTGCCATATACCACCACCATATATCCACCACCAATCCGAGTTCCTTGCATATTAGGTTTGTTTTCGAGATCCATCTAGATTCCGATTCGTGTTTCCTTGCCGGAGTCGGGTAGCCACGCTCCGTTTAGGCCCAAAATTTTTCGAAAACGCATTTTTCGAAAAAATTTCTGGCTATCCTTTTTTTAGGTGTTTCTGAGTGTTTTGAGACAGGTGCCATTATAGGAAGTTTTTTTTGACCTGTTTCCAGTTTTTGGGTCCGGGCAGTCGAAAAAAAAAATTTGGTCGAAAAAAAAAATTCGTGCCCATCCTGTCAGTTTGACCTAGGAAGAGTTTTGAGACACTCGCCATTATAGTGATTTTTCGCAAAAAAAAAGCAGCGCAAAAAAAAAGAGCGCAAAAAAAAATTCAGAGTGTGCTTTTCCCTTGTTTACGTGTCGCGCCGTGATTTTGTTGGTGTTCTAGGCTCGCGTCTCTAGCACAGTCTAGCCTAGGACCAGCACAGTACCGTCGTTGAGCGTTTATTCAACTTTGCATCTCTGAATTGATTATTGCTGACCCTTTTTGCTACCATACTATAAGCCTTCCCAGCTCCACATACATCTACGTTGTGTGTTTGACTCTCCCTGGTAATCGCTCTATCCAAGCTTTGAGAGTTTTTGACTACAACGGTTGCCGATCACCGCCTGCTGCTGGGTAAGAACTGGTAAGAATTTGAGATTTGCTTGACGGATTTGTGATACACCACCACCACTTCTTAGTAGTCTGTAGGATCATCTTCTTGTGTGTTTCTATTGCTGCTAACCATGCCAGGATCACAAGCCGACGAGATTGACTGGGAGAACTTATCGAACAAGGAGCTTCATGATAAGTTTCAGCAAATGATGACTGAATAGGTACAAGATGTGCTGAACAATTTTGAAGAGGCCATGGAGAAGATCACTGGCCTTGAGAAGACGTTCGAAACAAAGCTCGATAACAGATTTAATGAACTGCTTGCGCGTCTTCCACCACCGGCTGCACCTGTCGCACCTCTGCAACAACAACAACTACGCCCCCTTCCGAATCAGTATGGACGAGCACAGCATGTTCCTATTGTGCCAGGACAAAATTCTGGTGCCGCTGTTACTGCTGTTGGTGCTTCTTTGGCTCCTGCTACTACTCCTGCTGGTACCCAGGAGGATGATGAGTATGCGGGCGATTATGAGGATGAGGTTGATCAAAATCAGATCTACGAGCAGCCACCAGCACCACCACCAGCAGGTCGACCTCAGGTATATATTCGTAATGGTAGGCCTGCACCACCACCTCAGGTACGAGATGATGTCCATATTCCTAAACTGAAATTGAATATTCCACCATTTGAGGGTAGATATGTTCCTGATATATATCTTACTTGGGAGTTAGAAACTGAACAACGATTTACATGTTTACAATATCCTGAGGAGAGATGAGTTGCTGCTGCTGTTTGTGCTTTCACTAGTTTTGCATGTGTATGGTGGTCTGAACATTGTAGATTATATCCTATTCCAACTACTTGGGCTGCTTTGAAAACTGCTATGCGTACGCGTTGGGTTCCACCATATTATCAACGTGAATTGCTTCAAAAATTGCAGCGTTTAAGACAAGGGAAAAATTCTGTAGAAGAATATTATCAGGAATTACAAACTGGCATGATTAGATGTGGTATTGTTGAGGAGAATGAAGCTATGCTTGCACGTTTTCTGGGTGGATTAAATAGAGAGATTCAGACCATTCTAGACTATAAGGAGTATACTAATATCACTCGTTTATTCCATCTTGCTTGTAAAGCTGAACGTGAAGTGTAGGATCGACAAGCATTGGGGCGAACTAACTTTTCTGCAGGCCAACCTTCATCATGGACACCACGTGCATCTTCTACTTCAACTGCACCAGCACCTCCATCCGGTGCCACCTCCAGCCGTGATACAAGAAAACAGGCACAACCACCATTATCTGCCAAGAGCGCACCTGCGGGGCCTGCACAGCGTTCTTCTTCTTCTATGGCATCAACAGGGCACACAAGTGATATTATTTGTCGTCGTTGTAAGGGAGGAGGTCATTATGCGAGGGAATGCAAATCTCCGTGTGTGATGATTGCTACCGCGGATGGTGGATATGAGTCCGCTAGTGACTATGATGAGGAGACATTGGCTCTTATTACACGTGAAGAACATGGTGGAGATGATTCTGATCATGAGACGCAATACATGGCTCCTGAAGACGCTGACAGATATGAATGTTTAGTTGCTCAACGTGTTTTGAGTGTGCAGGTCACACAAGCTGAGCAAAATCAGAGGCACAATTTGTTCCATACCAAGGGAGTTGTGAAGGAACGTTCTGTGCGCGTCATAATAGACGGAGGGAGCTGCAACAACTTGGCTAGCATGGAGATGGTGGAGAAGCTTTCTCTCACCACAAGACCACATCCACATCCTTACTACATCCAATGGTTCAACAACAGCGGCAAGGTTAAGGTAACACGTACTGTTCGTGTGCATTTTAGTATCTCTACATATGCTGATTATGTTGATTGTGATGTGGTACCTATGCAAGCATGTTCCTTATTACTTGGTAGACCATTGCAATTTGATAAAAATTCTGTACACCATGGTAGAAACAATCACTATACTCTTGTTCATAAGGATAAAAATATTACTTTGCTTCCTATGACTCCTGATTCCATTTTGAAAGATGATATTAATAGAGCTAATAAAGCACAACAGGAGAAGAATAAGAGTGAAAATCAGATTGTGGCAAAAGAATTTGAGCAACAAATGAAGCCTAATAATAAACCATCTAGTGTTGCTTCTGAAATTAAATTGAAAAGTGCATGTTTATTTGCCACCAAATCTGATATTGATGAGCTAGATTTCAGCAAATCTGTTTGCTATGCTTTTGTGTGCAAAGAGGCATTATTTTCATTCGAGGACGTGCCTTCCTCTTTGCCTCCTACTGTCACTAACATTTTGCAGGAGTTCGCTGATGTTTTTCCACAAGACGTGCCACCGGGATTACCGCCTATTCGAGGGATTGAGCATCAGATTGACTTAATTCCCGGTGCTTCACTGTCAAACCGTCCACCATACTGTACCAATCCAGAGGAGACGAAGGAGATTATGCGTCAAGTACAAGAGCTTCTGGACAAAGGTTATATACGCGAATCCCTTAGTCCTTGTGCTGTTCCTATTATTCTAGTGCCGAAAAAGGATGGTACATCACGTATGTGTGTTGATTGTAGAGGCATTAATAATATTACTATTCGTTATCGTCATCCTATTCCTAGGCTAGATGATATGCTTGATGAATTGAGTGGCTCTACAATATTCTCCAAAGTTGATTTGCGTAGTGGCTACCATCAAATTCATATGAAATTGGGAGATGAATGGAAAACAGCATTTAAAACTAAGTTTGGATTATATGAGTGGTTAGTCATGCCTTTTGGGTTAACTAATGCACCTAGTACTTTCATGAGATTAATGAACGAAGTTTTACGTGCTTTCATTGGACGATTTGTGGTAGTTTACTTTGATGACATATTGACTTATAGCAGATC
Organism: Triticum aestivum; assembly: GCF_018294505.1. Classification (NCBI taxonomy): domain Eukaryota; kingdom Viridiplantae; phylum Streptophyta; class Magnoliopsida; order Poales; family Poaceae; genus Triticum; species Triticum aestivum. Next base: position 310,762,785 of record NC_057813.1, on the reverse strand, counting down.
TTTGGAAGAACATTTGGAACATTTACTTGCTATTTTTATTGCTCTACGTGACGCACGTTTGTTTGGTAACCTTGGTAAGTGCACCTTTTGCACCGACCGAGTATCTTTTCTTGGCTATGTTGTTACTCCACAGGGAATTGAAGTTGATAAAGCCAAGATTGAAGCTATTGAGAGTTGACCGCAGCCCAAAACGGTCACACAAGTGAGGAGTTTTCTTGGCCTCGCTGGATTCTATAGGCGTTTTGTGAGAGATTTCAGCACCATTGCTGCACCTCTCAATGAGCTTACAAAGAAAGATGTGCCTTTTCTTTTGGGTACCGCACAGGAAGAAGCCTTCACGGTATTGAAAGATAAGTTGACACATGCTCCTTTACTCCAACTTCCTGATTTTAATAAGACTTTTGAGCTTGAATGTGATGCTAGTGGAATTGGATTAGGCGGTGTGTTATTACAAGATGGCAAACCTGTTGCATACTTTTCTGAAAAATTGAGTGGGCCTAGTCTGAATTATTCTACTTATGATAAAGAATTATATGCTCTTGTTCGGACTTTAGAAACATGGCAACATTATTTATGGCCCAAAGAATTTGTTATACATTCTGATCATGAATCTTTGAAACATATTAAAAGTCAAGCTAAACTGAACCGTAGACATGCTAAATGGGTTGAATTCATTGAGACTTTTCCTTATGTCATTAAACACAAGAAGGGAAAAGAAAATGTTATTGCTGATGCATTGTCTCGCCGCTATACTATGCTTTCACAACTTGACTTCAAAATATTTGGTTTGGAAACCATCAAAGATCAATATGTGCATGATGCTGATTTTAAAGATGTAATGCAGAATTGTAAAGAAGGAAGAATGTGGAACAAGTTTGTTGTTAACGATGGATTTGTGTTTCGTGCTAACAAGCTATGCATTCCAGCTAGCTCCGTTCGTCTTTTGTTCTTGCAGGAGGCGCATGGAGGAGGATTAATGGGACACTTTGGCGTGAAGAAGACGGAGGACGTACTTGCTACACATTTCTTTTGGCCAAAGATGAGACGGGATGTTGAGCGTTTTATTGCTCGCTGCACTACATGTCAAAAAGCTAAGTCACGACTCAATCCTCATGGTTTATATATGCCTTTGCCTGTACCTAGTGTTCCTTGGGAGGATATATCTATGGACTTTGTTTTAGGTTTACCTCGAACAAAGAAGGGGAGGGATAGCATATTTGTTGTCGTGGATAGATTCTCGAAAATGGCACACTTTATACCATGTCATAAAAGCGATGATGCTGTTAATGTTGCTGATTTGTTTTTTCGTGAAATTATTCGCTTGCATGGTGTGCCAAATACTATTGTTTCAGATCGTGATACTAAATTTCTTAGCCACTTTTGGAGATGTTTATGGGCTAAGTTGGGGACTAAACTGCTTTTTAATACTACTTGTCACCCCCAAACTGATGGACAAACTGAAGTAGTCAATAGAACGTTGTCTACTATGCTTAGGGCTGTTTTGAAGAATAATAAGAAAATGTGGGAGGAATGCTTGCCTCATATTGAATTTGCTTATAATCGTTCATTGCATTCTACTACTAAGATGTGCCCTTTTGAAGTTGTGTATGGTTTCCTACCTCGTGCACCTATTGATTTGTTGCCTCTTCCATCTTCGGAGAAGGTTAATTTTGATGCTAAACAACGTGCTGAATTGATTTCAAAAATGCATGAGTTAACTAAGGAAAACATTGAGCGCATGAATGCTAAATATAAACTTGCTGGAGATAAGGGTAGAAAACATGTTGTGTTTGCACCTGGAGATCTTGTTTGGTTACATTTGCGTAAGGATAGATTTCCTGATTTGCGCAAATCAAAGTTAATGCCACGTGCTGATGGTCCCTTTAAGGTGTTAGAGAAAATAAATGATAATGCATATAAACTTGAGCTGCCTGCAGATTTTGGGGTTAGTCCCACTTTTAACATTGCAGATTTGAAGCCTTATTTGGGTGAGGAAGATGAACTTCCGTCGAGGACGACTTCATTTCAAGAAGGGGAGGATGATGAGGACATCAATACAATTGTTACACCCACAGCCCCTGCTGCTATACATACTGGACCAATTACTAGAGCTCGTGCACGCCAACTAAATTACCAGGTACTTTCGTTTCTTGGTAATGATTCTAATGTTCATGAGAATATGATGCTGCCTAAATTGGATACATTTGTTTTGCTTACAAATGAAGGGCCTAGCTTGGAGAAGGATGAACATTGGAGCAAGAACAAGCATGGAGATGATGGCATGCGCAAGGGAAACAAGAACGGAGTTACAGGTGATGATTTCGGGACTTTGAAGCCACCATAATGGGTGCATGAAGCCTTGGACGAAATATACAAGATGCCACTTCATAAATTTCGTCCCGAGGCTATTTTAGGTGCTGCGTCACCTTATTATTGGGCCAGGCCCATGTAATTTCGAAATACATAAGTATAGGCTATTTTTAGAGTCCGTATGTGTGGGGAAACAAGAGATAGGGTTGATTTCGGACCCCTCCACCAAGGGCCACGAAATTCCCCCCCTCTTCCTCCATATATACAGCCCTTAGGGCATCGTTTAGACTTTGGGTTTTGTTTAGATTAAAAGTTCGCCATAGCTGCAACTTCGCGTACTTCGTTTGTGTTCAACGACCAGACAAAGGCGTCACAGAACCCCACCTTGATCAATAAAGCTTTCATCTTATATTCGCAATATCCAGATTGCAATCTTAGTTTCTTGCTTGTTCTTCGTTTGCTCGCAGGAAACAGACCCTCGTGGTCAGGTTGAACGTGCTCCGGCGTGGTCAATAACCTCTCGGAGTTGGTTTAGCGATTGCTAAGGCGCGACGTCCTCGCACGTTCGTAGTCGGATCGTCAAAGTCGACTTCCACCAAAGCGATATCCATCATCTCATCGAAAGATCGGGACCCTCGCCTCTATCACTTTGTCGAGAAGCTCTTGTACTTGACGCATAATCTCCTTCGTCTCCTCTGGATTGGTACGGTATGGTGCACGGTTTGGCAGTGAAGCACCGGGAATTAAGTCAATCTGATGCTCAATCCCTCGAATAGGCGGTAATCCCGGTGGCACGTCTTGTGGAAATACGTCAGCGAACTCCTGCAAAATGTTAGTGACAGCAGGAGGCAAAGAGGAAGGCACGTCCTCGAATGAAAATAATGCCTCTTTGCACACAAAAGCATAGCAAACAGATTTGCTGAAATCTAGCTCATCAATATCAGATTTGGTGGCAAATAAACATGCACTTTTCAATTTAATTTCAGAAGCAACACTAGATGGTTTATTATTAGGCTTCATTTGTTGCTCAAATTCTTTTGCCACAATCTGATTTTCACTCTTATTCTTCTCCTGTTGTGCTTTATTAGCTCTATTAATATCATCTTTCAAAATGGAATCAGGAGTCATAGGAAGCAAAGTAATATTTTTATCCTTATGAACAAGAGTATAGTGATTGTTTCTACCATGGTGTACATAATTTTTATCAAATTGCCATGGTCTACCAAGTAATAAAGAACATGCTTGCATAGGTACCACATCACAATCAACATAATCAGCATATGTAGAGATACTAAAATGCACACGAACAGTACGTGTTACCTTAACCTTGCCGCTGTTGTTGAACCATTGGATGTAGTAAGGATGTGGATGTGGTCTTGTGGTGAGAGCAAGCGTCTCCACCATATCCATGCTAGCCAAGTTGTTGCAGCTCCCTCCGTCTATGATGACGCGCACAGAACGTTCCTTCACAACTCCCTTGGTATGGAACAAATTGTGCCTCTGATTTTGCTCAGCTTGTGTGACCTGCACACTCAAAACACGTTGAGCAACTAAACATTCAGACCTGTCAGCGTCTTTAGGAGCCATGTATTGCGTCTCATGATCAGAATCATCTCCACCATGTTCTTCACGTGTAATAAGAGCCAAAGTCTCCTCATCATAGTCACTAGCAGACTCATATCCACCATCCGCGGTAGCAATCATCACACGCGGAGATTTGCATTCTCTCGCATAATGACCTCCTCCCTTACAACGACGACAAATAATATCACTTGTGTGCCCTGTTGATGCCATGGAAGAAGAAGAACGCTGTGCAGGCCCCGCAGGTGCGCTCTTGGCAGATAATGGTGGTTGTGCCTGTTTTCTTGTATCACGGCTGGAGGTGGCACCGGATGGAGGTGCTGGTGCAGTTGAAGTAGAAGATGCACGTGGTGTCCATGATGAAGGTCGGCCTGCAGAAAAGTTAGTTCGCCCCAATGCTTGTCGATCCTGCACTTCACGTTCAGCTTTACAAGCAAGATGGAATAAACGAGTGATATTAGTATACTCCTTATAGTCTAGAATGGTCTGAATCTCTCTATTTAATTGATAGCGGCGAGGGTCCCGATCTTTCGATGAGATGATGGATATCGCTTTGGTGGAAGTCGACTTTGACGATCCGACTACGAACGTGCGAGGACGTCGCGCCTTAGCAATCGCTAAACCAACTCCGAGAGGTTATTGACCACGCCGGAGCACGATCAACCTGACCACGAGGGTCTGTTTCCTGCGAGCAAACGAAGAACAAGCAAGAAACTAAGATTGCAATCTGGATATTGCGAATATAAGATGAAAGCTTTATTGATCAAGGTGGGGTTCTGTGACGCCTTTGTCTGGTCGTTGAACACAAACGAAGTACGCGAAGTTGCAGCTATGGCGAACTTTTAATCTAAACAAAACCCAAAGTCTAAACGATGCCCTAAGGGCTGTATATATGGAGGAAGAGGGGGGAATTTCGTGGCCCTTGGTGGAGGGGTCCGAAATTAACCCTATCTCTTGTTTCCCCACACATACGGACTCTAAAAATAGCCTATACTTATGTATTTCGAAATTACATGGGCCTGGCCCAATAATAAGGTGACGCAGCACCTAAAATAGCCTCGGGACGAAATTTATGAAGTGGCATCTTGTATATTTCGTCCAAGGCTTCATGCACCCATTATGGTGGCTTCAAAGTCCTGAAATCATCACTTGTAACTCCGTTCTTGTTCCCCTTGCGCATGGCATCATCTCCATGCTTGTTCTTGCTCCAATGTTCATCCTTCTCCAAGCTAGGCCCTTCATTTGTAAGCAAAACAAATGTATCCAATTTAGGCAGCATCATATTCTCATGAACATTAGAATCATTACCAAGAAACGAAAGTACCTGATAATTTAATTGGCGTGCGCGAGCTCTAGTAATTGGTCCCGTATATGTAGCAGTAGGGGCTGTGGGTGTAACAATGGTATTGATGTCCTCATCATCCTCCCCTTCTTGAAATGAAGTCGTCCTCGACGGAAGTTCATCTTCCTCACCCAAATAAGGCTTCAAATCTGCAATGTTAAAAGTGGAACTAACCCCAAAATCTGCAGGCAGCTCAAGTTTATATGCATTATCATTTATTTTCTCTAACACCTTAAAGGGACCATCAGCACGTGGCATTAGCTTTGATTTGCGTAAATCAGGAAATCTATCCTTACGCAAATGTAACAAAACAAGATCTCCAGGTGCAAACACAACATGTTTTCTACCCTTATCTCCAGCAAGTTTATATTTAGCATTCATACGCTCAATGTTTTCCTTAGTTAACTCATGCATTTTTAAAATCAATTCAGCACATTGTTTAGCATCAAAATTAACCTTCTCCGAAGATGGAAGAGGCAACAAATCAATAGGTGCACGAGGTAGGTAACCATACACAACTTCAAAAGGGCACATCTTAGTAGTAGAATGCAATGAACGATTATAAGCAAATTCAATATGAGGCAAGCATTCCTCCCACATTTTCTTATTATTCTTCAAAACAGCCCTAAGCATAGTAGACAATGTTCTATTAACTACTTCAGTTTGTCCATCAGTTTGGGGGTGACAAGTAGTACTAAAAAGCAGTTTAGTCCCCAACTTAGCCCATAAACATCTCCAAAAGTGGCTAAGAAATTTAGTATCACGATCTGAAACAATAGTATTTGGCACACCATGCAAGCGAATAATTTTACGAAAGAACAAATCAGCAACATTAACAGCATCATCGCTTTTATGACATGGTATAAAGTGTGCCATTTTCGAGAATCTATCCACGACAACAAATATGCTATCCCTCCCCTTCTTTGTTCGAGGTAAACCTAAAACAAAGTCCATAGATATATCCTCCCAAGGAACACTAGGTACAGGCAAAGGCATATATAAACCATGAGGATTGAGTCGTGACTTAGCTTTTTGACATGTAGTGCAGCGAGCAATAAAACGCTCAACATCCCGTCTCATCTTTGGCCAAAAGAAATGTGTAGCAAGTACGTCCTCCATCTTCTTCATGCCAAAGTGTCCCATTAATCCTCCTCCATGCGCCTCCTGCAACAACAAAAGACGAACGGAGCTAGCTGGAATGCATAGCTTGTTAGCACGAAACACAAATCCATCGTTAACGACAAACTTGTTCCACATTCGTCCTTCTTTACAATTCTGCATTACATCTTTAAAATCAGCATCATGCACATATTGATCTTTGATGGTCTCCAAACCAAATATTTTGAAGTCAAGTTGTGAAAGCATAGTACAGCGACGAGACAATGCATCAGCAATAACATTTTCTTTTCCCTTCTTGTGTTTAATGACATAAGGGAAAGTCTCAATGAATTCAACCCATTTAGCATGTCTACGATTCAGTTTAGCTTGACTTTTAATATGTTTCAAAGATTCATGATCAGAATGTATAACAAATTCTTTGGGCCATAAATAATGTTGCCATGTTTCTAAAGTCCGAACAAGAGCATATAATTCTTTATCATAAGTAGAATAATTCAGACTAGGCCCACTCAATTTTTCAGAAAAGTATGCAACAGGTTTGCCATCTTGTAATAACACACCTCCTAATCCAATTCCACTAGCATCACATTCAAGCTCAAAAGTCTTATTAAAATCAGGAAGTTGGAGTAAAGGAGCATGTGTCAACTTATCTTTCAATACCGTGAAGGCTTCTTCCTGTGCGGTACCCCAAAGAAAAGGCACATCTTTCTTTGTAAGCTCATTGAGAGGTGCAGCAATGATAGAGGCAAAGGTGTCCCGTCTTTCGATGAGATGGTGGATTTCGCTTTGGTGGAAGTCGACTTTGACGATCCGACTACGAACGTGCGAGGACGTCGCGCCTTAGCAATCGCTAAACCAACTCCGAGAGGTTATTGACCACGCCGGAGCACGATCAACCTGACCACGAGGGTCTGTTTCCTGCGAGCAAACGAAGAACAAGCAAGAAACTAAGATTGCAATCTGGATACTGCGAATATAAGATGAAAGCTTTATTGATCAAGGTGGGGTTCTGTGACGCCTTTGTCTGGTCGTTGAACACAAACAAAGTACGCGAAGTTGCAGCTATGGCGAACTTTTAATCTAAACAAAACCCAAAGTCTAAACGATGCCCTAAGGGCTGTATATATGGAGGAAGAGGGGGGGGAATTTCGTGGCCCTTGGTGGAGGGGTCCGAAATCAACCCTATCTCTTGTTTCCCCACACATACGGACTCTAAAAATAGCCTATACTTATGTATTTCGAAATTACATGGGCCTGGCCCAATAATAAGGTGACGCAGCACCTAAAATAGCCTCGGGACGAAATTTATGAAGTGGCATCTTGTATATTTCGTCCAAGGCTTCATGCACCCATTATGGTGGCTTCAAAGTCCTGAAATCATCACTTGTAACTCCGTTATTGTTCCCCTTGCGCATGCCATCATCTCCATGCTTGTTCTTGCTCCAATGTTCATCCTTCTCCAAGCTAGGCCCTTCATTTGTAAGCAAAACAAATGTATCCAATTCAGGCAGCATCATATTCTCATGAACATTAGAATCATTACCAAGAAACGAAAGTACCTGGTAATTTAGTTGGCGTGCACGAGCTCTAGTAATTGGTCCAGTATGTATAGCAGCAGGGGCTGTGGGTGTAACAATTGTATTGATGTCCTCATCATCCTCCCCTTCTTGAAATGAAGTCGTCCTCGACGGAAGTTCATCTTCCTCACCCAAATAAGGCTTCAAATCTGCAATGTTAAAAGTGGGACTAACCCCAAAATCTGCAGGCAGCTCAAGTTTATATGCATTATCATTTATTTTCTCTAACACCTTAAAGGGACCATCAGCACGTGGCATTAACTTTGATTTGCGCAAATCAGGAAATCTATCCTTACGCAAATGTAACCAAACAAGATCTCCAGGTGCAAACACAACATGTTTTCTACCCTTATCTCCAGCAAGTTTATATTTAGCATTCATGCGCTCAATGTTTTCCTTAGTTAACTCATGCATTTTTGAAATCAATTCAGCACGTTGTTTAGCATCAAAATTAACCTTCTCCGAAGATGGAAGAGGCAACAAATCAATAGGTGCACGAGGTAGGAAACCATACACAACTTCAAAAGGGCACATCTTAGTAGTAGAATGCAATGAACGATTATAAGCAAATTCAATATGAGGCAAGCATTCCTCCCACATTTTCTTATTATTCTTCAAAACAGCCCTAAGCATAGTAGACAACGTTCTATTGACTACTTCAGTTTGTCCATCAGTTTGGGGGTGACAAGTAGTATTAAAAAGCAGTTTAGTCCCCAACTTAGCCCATAAACATCTCCAAAAGTGGCTAAGAAATTTAGTATCACGATCTGAAACAATAGTATTTGGCACACCATGCAAGCGAATAATTTCACGAAAAAACAAATCAGCAACATTAACAGCATCATCGCTTTTATGACATGGTATAAAGTGTGCCATTTTCGAGAATCTATCCACGACAACAAATATGCTATCCCTCCCCTTCTTTGTTCGAGGTAAACCTAAAACAAAGTCCATAGATATATCCTCCCAAGGAACACTAGGTACAGGCAAAGGCATATATAAACCATGAGGATTGAGTCGTGACTTAGCTTTTTGACATGTAGTGCAGCGAGCAATAAAACGCTCAACATCCCGTCTCATCTTTGGCCAAAAGAAATGTGTAGCAAGTACGTCCTCCGTCTTCTTCACGCCAAAGTGTCCCATTAATCCTCCGCCATGCGCCTCCTGCAACAACAAAAGACGAACGGAGCTAGCTGGAATGCATAGCTTGTTAGCACGAAACACAAATCCATCGTTAACAACAAACTTGTTCCACATTCTTCCTTCTTTACAATTCTGCATTACATCTTTAAAATCAGCATCTTGCACATATTGATCTTTGATGGTTTCCAAACCAAATATTTTGAAGTCAAGTTGTGAAAGCATAGTATAGCGGCGAGACAATGCATCAGCAATAACATTTTCTTTTCCCTTCTTGTGTTTAATGACATAAGGAAAAGTCTCAATGAATTCAACCCATTTAGCATGTCTACGGTTCAGTTTAGCTTGACTTTTAATATGTTTCAAAGATTCATGATCAGAATGTATAACAAATTCTTTGGGCCATAAATAATGTTGCCATGTTTCTAAAGTCCGAACAAGAGCATATAATTCTTTATCATAAGTAGAATAATTCAGACTAGGCCCACTCAATTTTTCAGAAAAGTATGCAACAGGTTTGCCATCTTGTAATAACACACCGCCTAATCCAATTCCACTAGCATCACATTCAAGCTCAAAAGTCTTATTAAAATCAGGAAGTTGGAGTAAAGGAGCATGTGTCAACTTATCTTTCAATATCGAGAAGGCTTCTACCTGTGCGGTACCCCAAAGAAAAGGCACATCTTTCTTTGTAAGCTCATTGAGAGGTGCAACAATGGTGCTGAAATCTCTCACAAAACGCCTATAGAATCCATCGAGGCCAAGAAAACTCCTCACTTGTGTGACCATTTTGGGTTGCGGCCAACTCTCAATAGCTTCAATCTTGGCTTTATCAACTTCAATTCCCTGTGGAGTAACAACATAGCCAAGAAAAGATACTCGGTCGGTGCAAAAGGTGCACTTCCCAAGGTTACCAAACAAACGTGCATCACGTAGAGCAATAAAAACATCACGTAAATGTTCCAAATGTTCTTCCAAAGATCTGCTATAAATGAATATGTCATCAAAGTAAACTACCACAAATCGTCCAATGAAAGCACGTAAAACTTCGTTCATTAATCTCATGAAAGTACTATGTGCATTAGTTAACCCAAAAGGCATGACTAACCACTCATATAATCCAAACTTAGTTTTGAATGCTGTTTTCCATTCATCTCCCAATTTCATACGAATTTGATGGTATCCACTACGCAAATCAACTTTGGAGAATATTGTAGAGCCACTCAATTCATCAAGCATATCATCTAGCCTAGGAATAGGATGACGATAACGAATAGTAATATTATTAATGCCTCTACAATCAACACACATACGTGATGTACCATCCTTTTTCGGCACTAGAATAATAGGAACAGCACAAGGACTAAGGGATTCGCGTATATAACCTTTGTCGAGAAGCTCTTGTACTTGACGCATAATCTCCTTCGTCTCCTCTGGATTGGTACGGTATGGTGCACGGTTTGGCAGTGAAGCACCGGGAATTAAGTGATAGAGGCGAGGGTGTCCCGATCTTTTGATGAGATGATAACTATCGATTTGGTGGAGACGACTTTGACAATCCGACTACAAACGTGCACGACGTTGCGCCTTAGCAATCGCTAAACCAATCTCCTGAGGTTATTGACCACGCCGGAGCACGATCAACCTGACCACGAAGGTCTATTCCTGCATGCAATCGAAGAACGAGCAAGAATATGATAAAAGCAATCTGAATATTGCGAATATATATGAAGTATTGATAAAGGTGGGGATCCGTAAGCGGTCTTGGTCTGGTCGTTGGACACAAACGAAGTACGCGAAGTTGCAATGGCTAACTTTTAACTAAACAAATCCCAAGGAAAAGCTACTAGATGGATCTACTTATATAGGAGCAAGGGGTGGCGGCCAAGGAGGTGGGAGGACGTCCCAAGGCAGCCTAAAACTAAATCTAGGTCGTACAAGGCCAACGGGCCCAAGTGGAGGTGATGTAACACCTTTGGACTTGTAGTTTGACTCGGATTCTGCTGCAGCATCAGATTGTTTCGTCCACAACTCAACGCTCCGGACGAATTTGAAGGTGATTCCAATTGGGTTAGAAAGTGCACAAAATCTAGTTTCCAACAAAAAAAGAATCACCCAATTCGGAGTCCGTATGAAAAACTTGTGTGCGTTTTGAGTCAGGTGTGTCTGTGCAGTCCGAATCTGAATCCAGAACGTGAGAGACTTGGACTCTATCTTCTCTTGGGCCAAAAGTGACGTGAGAGAACTTTTTGGACAGCAAATAAACATCTCTTTCTTCCTTATCTTCATATGTGGATTGTACAAATGTCCCATACACCTGCAATTAGATAAAACACAAAAGTGTGTGAAGTATTTTTGTTCTGGATAACATAAATAGATTATTGAATAGTTTGCACTAGAAATCACCTGACAAATATGCATATATGCAATATTTTTGGTCATATCCAAGGTAGTCATGTCCTCATCATCCTCCCCTTCTTGAAAATAAAGCCGTCCTCGGCGTTGCTTAATCTGAAATGTGGCTAACAAAAGAGACAAGGTGTACATGTTGTATATGTATATGTCATCCATTTTTACTTCCCTTGATTTTTGCATATATGACACATGAATAGATGAGTAACTTGCATAGTTCATAAAATCTAAAGCCAAAAAATTAGCACAAGAAGTAGAAGGCATGAAGATATTGCAACTCAGTTTGCACATATAAGTGAAGCTCTTATTCATTTCAAAAGATTGACAATGTTCATCATTAAACCATCCCAACATTGGTGAATAAACCTTACTTGCATCAAATTTACATGCTACAACATGCTTAAATAAGCAAACATGCAATAAGTCATTCAACACAGAATCATCACCAAGATTAGAGGTCATATCAAAATGATTAAACATTGGTTCTTTTGCATCAATAGTTAATTCAATGGGTGCACTCAAAATTGTTGGTATTTCAGTTGTTTGATCACATGGCAAAGTCAAATTATCAACGTAGTCCTCTAAAATAGGTGGTGTGATCAAAGTAGTGGGTAGCTCATCAGATGGTGCATTCAAATTGACAAGGCATTCATCATTCTCATGAAGAGATGGAAGATCAGTACCTTTGTCATTACCTCTTATGATCAACTCAGATGATGTAGCCACTCTCGGGGGCGATGTGTCACATGGTGGAGGTGATGTAGTCCTGACAACAACGGATGTGGTTGTCATAGTATGCCTAGTAGTTGAAGGAACAATCATATCAACTCTTGGAATGTGCACCGTGCGCTTGTTCTCCTCGTGGCCAACACGTCGTTTTATTTCCTGTTCAGCTTTGCAAGCAAGATGAAACAAATGGTCCATAGGATAACACTCTTCATGAATTAGTATCTCTTGAATATCACGGTTTACTCCTCCCCAAAATCTATCCATAAAATCATCTTCACTTTCTTCTAAAGAGGAATGCAACAAGGTAGTTTGTAAATCATCATAATATTTTGTTACAGTTTCACTACCTTGTTTTAAGTGTTGCAACTTCTTAATCATGTCACGAGTATAATAAGCAGGGACGAAAGTATGTCGCATGGCAAGTTTCAAATCATCCCAAGTAGTAGGTATATAATCAGGGTGTAACCGACAATATTCACTCCACCAAACCAAAGCATAACCAGTGAAAGAACCAATCGCAACCTTAACCTTTTTATGTTCATCGAAATTATGGGAAGCAAATATATTTTTTATGTCGAACTCCCATTCAATATATAAAGCAGGTTTAAAACGGCCATTAAATGGTGGTATAGATACATTAACCTGATCATGTGCATTTGGATGTTTGTGCACCTCTCGTGACGGTTGTGGTATTTGCAAAGGTGGTGGCACGTCTCCCGCGATCGACAAAGCCCATGAATTGACTCTGGATCCTGTCATGGTTAGTAGAACAAGAAACAAAACCCAAAAATAATGTTCCTATAACTACTAGGATGTGGTGGTAAAACGCTCACAGTAAAGCAAATATCAATGTCTTACAAGTTCTTACCATGCAGCAGGCGGTGATCGGCAACCAGCGGTGTCAAGTAACTCCGAATATTGAGTAAAGCGATTGCCAGGGGAGCGTACGTATACACGGTGTAGAAATATGTGGAGCTGGGTTGGCTATATATGGTAGCAAAAGATTAGCAATAATCAATTCAAAGATGCAATGTTGAATAAACGCTCAACGATGGTACTGTGCTGGTCCTAGGCTAGACCGGACTAGAGACGCGAGCCTAGAACACTAATGAGGTCACGGCGTAGCACAACTAGCATCAATGAAGGATACTAAGTAGCTCTTGACAGCAAGATATAAGTGAAGATCACAACAGCAGTGAAGATAATGAGGTGAAACAACAGCCAGGCAGGATATATCAACAACTTTGTCTCCAACTTTCCTCTGAAAAAGTTTGTGCCAATTTTTTTGTTTTTTTTTCTTCTCTCTTTTTTTTCCTCACACTTTTTTTTCTTTCTCTCCTTTTTTTTTCTCTGACTTTTTTTTCCTTTTTTTCTCTCTCGTTTTTTTTCTCTCTTTTTTTCTCCCTCTTTCCAAAACAAACTAGATAAGATGCAGATTGGATCAAGTGAAGATGTGAACGATCTCAACTATTATTATGACAATGAATGATGGGTACCACGTGGTGGAAATTGATGGATGGGTGGTGGACAGCGGAAGAGATAATGATGCAGCGGTGGCGTGACTAATGTGAACAGAACTCGAAACTCTAAACGAACTAGACACTAAGACCAGCAACTCGACACGGTGATGCAATCGATAATTCAACTATGCAATCAATGAAAAGAAAATTGCAAAGGCTCAGACTGGCTTGGACCAAGGATGAATAGATCTAACTCTTTTTTGTGGCTTTTTCTTGGACAATAGGTAAGAAAATAAATCTAATCTAGGAAAACTGGAAATTCTCACCGAGCAACCTGAAAACTGATACCACTTGATAGAGGCGGGGGTGTCCCGATCTTTCGATGAGATGGTAACTATCGATTTGGTGGAGTCGACTTTGACGATCCGACTACAAACGTGCACAACGTTGCGCCTTAGCAATCGCTAAACCAATCTCCAGAGGTTATTGACCACGCCGGTGCACGATCAACCTGACCACGAAGGTCTATTCCTGCAAGCAATCGAAGAACGAGCAAGAATATGATAAAAGCAATCTGAATATTGCAAATATGTATGAAGTATTGATAAAGGTGGGGATCCGGAAGCGGTCTGGGTCTGGTCGTTGGACACAAACGAAGTACACGAAGTTGCAATGGTAACTTTTAACTAAACAAATCCCAAGGAAAAGCTACTAGATGGATCTACTTATATAGGAGCAAGGGGTGGCGGCCAAGGAGGTGGGAGGACGTCCCAAGGCAGCCTAAAACTAAATCTAGGTCGTACAAGGCCAATGGGCCCAAGTGGAGGTGATGTAACACCTTTGGACTTGTAGTTTGACTCGGATTCTGCTGCAGCATCAGATTGTTTCGTCCACAACTCAACGCTCCGGACGAATTTGAAGGTGATTCCAATTGGGTTGGAAAGTGCACGAAATCTAGTTTCCAACAAAAAAAGAATCACCCAATTCGGAGTCCGTATGAAAAACTTGTGTGCGTTTTGAGTCAGGTGTGTCTGTGCAGTCCGAATCTGAATCCAGAATGTGAGAGACTTGGACTCTATCTTCTCTTGGGCCAAAAGTGACGTGAGAGAACTTTTTGGACAGCAAATAAACATCTCTTTCTTCCTTATCTTCATATGTGGATTGTACAAATGTCCCATACATCTGCAATTAGACAAAACACAAAAGTGTGTGAAGTATTTTTGTTCTGGATAACATAAATAGATTATTGAATAGTTTGCACTAGAAATCACCTGACAAATATGCATATATGCAATATTTTTGGTCATATCCAAGGTAGTCATGTCCTCATCATCCTCCCCTTCTTGAAAATAAAGCCGTCCTCGGCGTTGCTTAATCTGAAATGTGGCTAACAAAAGAGACAAGGTGTACATGTTGTATATGTATATGTCATCCATTTTTACTTCCCTTGATTTTTGCATATATTACACATGAATAGATGAGTAACTTGCATAGTTCATAAAATCTAAAGCCAAAAAATTAGCACAAGAAGTAGAAGGCATGAAAATATTGCAACTCAGTTTGCACATATAAGTGAAGCTCTTATTCATTTCAAAAGATTGACAATGTTCATCATTAAACCATCCCAACATTGGTGAATAAACCTTACTTGCATCAAATTTACATGCTACAACATGCTTAAATAAGCAAACATGCAATAAGTCATTCAACACAGAATCATCACCAAGATTAGAGGTCATATCAAAATGATTAAACATTGGTTGTTTTGCATCAATAGTTAATTCAATGGGTGCACTCAAAATTGTTGGTATTTCAGTTGTTTGATCACATGGCAAAGTCAAATTATCAACGTAGTCCTCTAAAATAGGTGGTGTGATCAAAGTAGTGGGTAGCTCATCAGATGGTGCATTCAAATTGACAAGGCATTCATCATTCTCATGTAGAGATGGAAGATCAGTACCTTTGTCATTACCTCTTATGATCAACTCAGATGATGTAGCCACTCTCGGGGGCGATGTGTCACATGGTGGAGGTGATGTAGTCCTGACAACAACGGATTCGGTTGTCGTAGTATGCCTAGTAGTTGAAGGAACAATCATATCAACTCTTGGAATGTGCACCGTGCGCTTGTTCTCCTTGTGGCCAACACGTCGTTTTATTTCCTGTTCAGCTTTGCAAGCAAGATGAAACAAATGGTCCATAGGATAACACTCTTCATGAATTAGTATCTCTTGAATATCACGGTTTAATCCTCCCCAAAATCTATCCATAAAATCATCTTCACTTTCTTCTAAAGAGGAATGCAACAAGGTAGTTTGTAAATCATCATAATATTTTGTTACAGTTTCACTACCTTGTTTTAAGTGTTGCAACTTCTTAATCATGTCACGAGTATAATAAGCAGGGACGAAATTATGTCGCATGGCAAGTTTCAAATCATCCCAAGTAGTAGGTATATAATCAGGGTGTAACCGACAATATTCACTCCACCAAACCAAAGCATAACCAGTGAAAGAACCAACCGCAACCTTAACCTTTTTATGTTCATCGAAATTATGGGAAGCAAATATATTTTTTTATGTCGAACTCCCATTCAATATATAAAGCAGGTTTAAAACGGCCATTAAATGGTGGTATAGATACATTAACCTGATCATGTGCATTTGGATGTTTGTGCACCTCTCGTGACGGTTGTGGTATTTGTAAAGGTGGTGGCACGTCTCCCGCGATCGACAAAGCCCATGAATTGACTCTGGATCCTGTCATGATTAGTAGAACAAGAAACAAAACCCAAAATTAATGTTCCTATAACTACTAGGATGTGGTGGTAAAACGCTCACAGTAAAGCAAATATCAATGTCTTACAAGTTCTTACCATGCAGCAGGCGGTGATCGGCAACCAGCGGTGTCAAGTAACTCCGAATATTGAGTAAAGCGATTGCCAGGGGAGCGTACGTATACACGGTGTAGAAATATGTGGAGCTGGGTTGGCTATATATGGTAGCAAAAGATTAGCAATAATCAATTCAAAGATGCAATGTTGAATAAACGCTCAACGATGGTACTATGCTGGTCCTAGGCTAGACTGGACTAGAGACGCGAGCCTAGAACACTAATAAGGTCACGGCGTAGCACAACTAGCATCAATGAAGGATACTAAGTAGCTCTTGACAGCAAGATATAAGTGAAGATCACAACGACAGTGAAGATAATGATGAAAAACAACTGCCAAGCAGGATATACAACAACTCTCTCTCCAACTTTCCTCTTGAAAAGTTTGAGACAATTTTCTAATAAATTCTTTCAAAGAATGCTACTAACTCAAGCTTTCCAATGCAAAAAGAATCACTCAATTCCGAGTTGATATGAGTCAAAGAATTCTAAAACTGGCCTGAAAAATTGGAACAAGCTGTGTTCATGAACTTTGGAGGGCAAAAAGACCTGTTTAGAAGCCGATTTTGAGGTGTCAAATATTGAACTTGCTTCTGCAACTATTTAGATGCGGCTCGTCGCTATCTTCAATTTGAGTACTCACGGAGCCAAAACGGACTTCGTATGAGGAAGATACACCTGTTTTACTGAACAGTGCGCAAAACAGATTCCAATCCGAATTCAGGTACGAGATTGATTCTAGATAGATCCAATTTTTTCTTCTCTCTTTTTTTCTCACGCTTTTTTTTCTTCTCTCTCTTTTTCTTTCCTTTTTTTCTCTTTTTTTTCTCTATCTTTTTTTCTCCCTCTTTCCAAGACAAACTAGATAAGATGCAGATTGGATCAGGCGAAGATGTGAATGACCTCAACTATGAGTATGACAATGAACAGTGCATAGCACGTGGTGGAAATTAATAGATGGGATGGTGGACAGCGGAACGGATAATGATGCAGCGGCGGCGTGACTAATGTGAACAGAACTCGAAACTCTAAAGGAACTAGACACTAAGACCAGCAACTGACACGACGATGCAACCGATAATTCAACTATGCAAGCAATGAATAGAAAATTGCAAAGGCTCAGACTGGCTTGGATAAAGGATGGACAGATCTAACTTTTTTTGTGGCTTTTTCTTGGACAATAGGTAAGAAAATAAATCTAATCTAAGAAAAACTGGAAATTCTCACCGAGCAACCTGAAAACTGATACCACTTGATAGAGGCGAGGGTGTCCCGATCTTTCGATGAGATGATAACTATCGATTTGGTGGAGACGACTTTGACGATCCGACTACAAACGTGCACGACATTGCGCCTTAGCAATCGCTAAACCAATCTCCTGAGGTTATTGACCACGCCGGAGCACGATCAACCTGACCACGAAGGTCTATTCCTGCAAGCAATCGAAGAACGAGCAAGAATATGATAAAAGCAATCTGAATATTGCGAATATATATGAAGTATTGATAAAGGTGGGGATCCGTAAGCGGTCTTGGTCTGGTCGTTGGACACAAACGAAGTACACGAAGTTGCAATGGCTAACTTTTAACTAAACAAATCCCAAGGAAAAGCTACTAGATGGATCTACTTATATAGGAGCAAGGGGTGGCGGCCAAGGAGGTGGGAGGACGTCCCTGATACCACTTGATAGAGGCAAAGTTGTCCCGTCTTTCGATGAGATGGTGGATATCGATTTGGTGGAGACGACTTTGACGATCCGACTACAAACGTGCACGACGTTGCGCCTTAGCAATCGCTAAACCAATCTCCTGAGGTTATTGACCACGCCGGAGCACGATCAACCTGACCACGAAGGTCTATTCCTGCAAGCAATCGAAGAACGAGCAAGAATATGATAAAAGCAATCTGAATATTGCGAATATATATGAAGTATTGATAAAGGTGGGGATCCGTAAGCGGTCTTGGTCTGGTCGTTGGACACAAACGAAGTACACGAAGTTGCAATGGCTAACTTTTAACTAAACAAATCCCAAGGAAAAGCTACTAGATGGATCTACTTATATAGGAGCAAGGGGTGACGGCCAAGGAGGTGGGAGGATGTCCCAAGGCAGCCTAAAACTAAATCTAGGTCGTACAAGGCCAATGGGCCCAAGTGGAGGTGATGTAACACCTTTGGACTTGTAGTTTGACTCGGATTCTGCTGCAGCATCAGATTGTTTCGTCCACAACTCAACGCTCCGGACGAATTTGAAGGTGATTCTAATTGGGTTGGAAAGTGCACAAAATCTAGTTTCCAACAAAAAAAGAATCACCCAATTCGGAGTCCGTATGAAAAACTTGTGTGCGTTTTGAGTCAGGTGTGTCTGTGCAGTCCGAATCTGAATCCA
Source organism: Triticum aestivum (assembly GCF_018294505.1). NCBI lineage: Eukaryota > Viridiplantae > Streptophyta > Magnoliopsida > Poales > Poaceae > Triticum > Triticum aestivum. The sequence continues at coordinate 310,743,836 of NC_057813.1, read as the reverse complement.
GAACGTGAGAGACTTGGACTCTATCTTCTCTTGGGCCAAAAGTGACGTGAGAGAACTTTTTGGACAGCAAATAAACATCTCTTTCTTCCTTATCTTCATATGTGGATTGTACAAATGTCCCATACACCTGCAATTAGACAAAACACAAAAGTGTGTGAAGTATTTTTGTTCTGGATAACATAAATAGATTATTGAATAGTTTGCACTAGAAATCACCTGACAAATATGCATATATGCAATATTTTTGGTCATATCCAAGGTAGTCATGTCCTCATCATTAATTCAATCTGATGCTCAATCCCTCGAATAGGCGGTAATCCCGGTGGCACGTCTTGTGGAAAGACGTCCGCGAACTCCTTCAAAATGTTAGTGACAGCAGGAGGCAAAGAAGAAGGCACGTCCTCGAATGAAAATAATGCCTCTTTGCACACAAAAGCATAGCAAACAGATTTGCTGAAATCTAGCTCATCAATATCAGATTTGGTGGCAAATAAACATGCACTTTTCAATTTAATTTCAGAAGCAACACTAGATGGTTTTTTATTAGGCTTCATTTGTTGCTCAAATTCTTTTGCCACAATCTGATTTTCACTCTTATTCGTCTCCTGTTTTGCTTATTAGCTCTATTAATATCATCTTTCAAAATGGAATCAGGAGTCATAGGAAGCAAAGTAATATTTTTATCCTTATGAACAAGAGTATAGTGATTATTTCTACCATGGTGTACAGAATTTTTATCAAATTGCCATGGTCTACCAAGTAATAAGGAACATGCTTGCATAGGTACCACATCACAATCAACATAATCAGCATATGTAGAGATACTAAAATGCACACGAACAGTACATGTTACCTTAACCTTGTCGCTGTTGTTGAACCATTGGATGTAGTAAGGATGTGGATGTGGTCTTGTGGTGAGAGAAAGCTTCTCCACCATCTCCATGCTAGCCAAGTTGTTGCAGCTCCCTCCGTCTATGATGACGCGCACAGAACGTTCCTTCACAACTCCCTTGGTATGGAACAAATTGTGCCTCTGATTTTGCTCAGCTTGTGTGATCTGCACACTCAAAACACGTTGAGCAACTAAACATTCATACCTGTCAGCGTCTTCAGGAGCCATGTATTGCGTCTCATGATCAGAATCATCTCCACCATGTTCTTCACGGGTAATAAGAGCCAAAGTCTCCTCATCATAGTCACTAGCGGACTCATATCCACCATCCGCGGTAGCAATCATCACACGCGGAGATTTGCATTCTCTCGCATAATGACCTCCTCCCTTACAACGACGACAAATAATATCACTTGTGTGCCCTGTTGATGCCATGGAAGAAGAAGAACGCTGTGCAGGCCCCGCAGGTGCGCTCTTGGCAGATAATGGTGGTTGTGCCTGTTTTCTTGTAACACGGCTGGAGGTGGCACCGGATGGAGGTGCTGGTGCAGTTGAAGTAGAAGATGCACGTGGTGTCCATGATGAAGGTCGTCCTGCAGAAATGTTAGTTCGCCCCAATGCTTGTCGATCCTGCACTTCACGTTTAGCTTTACAAGCAAGATGGAATAAATGAGTGATGTTAGTATACTCCTTATAGTCTAGAATGGTCTGAATCTCTCTATTTAATCCACCCAGAAAACGTGCAAGCATAGCTTCATTCTCCTCAACAATACCACATCTAATCATGCTAGTTTGTAATTCCTGATAATATTCTTCTACAGAATTTTTCCCTTGTCTTAAACGCTGCAATTTTTGAAGCAATTCACGTTGATAATATGGTGGAACCCAACGCGTACGCATAGCAATTTTCAAAGCAGCCCAAGTAGTTGGAATAGGATATAATCTACAATGTTCAGACCACCATACACATGCAAAACTAGTGAAAGCACAAACAGCAGCAGCAACTTGTCTCTCCTCAGGATATTGTAAACATATAAATCGTTGTTCAGTTTCTAACTCCCAAGTAAGATATATATCAGGAACATATCTACCCTCAAATGGTGGAATATTTAATTTCAGTTTAGGAATATGGACATCATCTCGTACCTGAGGTGGTGGTGCAGGCCTACCATTACGAATATATACCTGAGGTCGACCTGCTGGTGGTGGTACAGGTGGCTGCACGTAGTGCTGATTTTGATCAACCTCATCCTCATAATCTCCCACATAATCATCCTCCTCCGCATCAGCAGCAGGAGCCACAGAAGTATCAATAGCAGCACCAACAGTTTGGCCAAACGCAAGAGGAACACGGCTTGCTCGGCGGAGGTCTGTTTCGCGACGTGGAGGTAGTCGTTGTTGTTGTTGTTGGAGAGGTGCGTTAGGTGTAGCGGGTGGTGGTGGTGGAAGACGCGCGAGCAATTCATTAAACTTGTTATCGAGCTTTGTTTCGAACGTCTTCTCAAGGCCAGTGATCTTCTCTATGGCCTCTTCAAAATTGTTTAGCACATCTTGCACCTGTTCAGTCATCATTTGCTGAAACTTATCATGAAGCTCCTTGTTCGATAAATTCTCCCAGTCAATCTCATCGGCTTGTGATCCTGGCATGGTTAGCAGCAATAGAAACACACAAGAATATGATCCTACAGACTACGAACAAGTGGTGGTGGTGGGTGTCACAAATCCGTCAAGCAAAACTCAAATTCTTACCAGTTCTTACCCAGCAACAGGCGGTGATCGGCAACCGTTGTAGTCAAAACTCTCAAAGCTTGGATAGAGCGATTACCAGGAAGAGTCAAACGCACGACGTAGATGTATGTGGAGCTAGGAAGGCTTATAATATGGTAGTAAAAAGGGTCAGCAATAATCAATTCAGAGATGCAAAGTTGAATAAACGATCAACGACGGTACTGTGCTGGTCCTAGGCTAGACTGTGCTAGAGACGCGAGCCTAGAACACCAACAAAATCACGACGCGGCACGTAAACAAGGGAGGAGCACACTCTGAATTTTTTTTTCTCTTTTTTTTTGCATTTTTTTTCCTCTTTTTTTTTGAAATTGGAACTATTTTTCTTCTGCGGATGGCTCGAAAGTTGGGGAGTCCTTCTCTGTCACGACTCGGAGTATCGCGTGATCTGGAAATGGAGAACAATGCAACAATTACTGGACTCGGACTATGACTGGTGGCGGAGATGAATCTGGTGGAACTCAGACTAGTGGCGGAGATGAATCTGGTGGAACACGGACAAGTGGCGGATATATGTTGCAGGTGAAATCGGATTGGCGTGATGGCGGCGGATATGTGGTGGCGTATATGGATTCGGATTGGCGGTGAATATGTTGTGTTGGTATATGGCAACAGCGACGATGATGATGCGGTGGTGATATATGGCAGCGGCGACGTGACAACCTATGAACAGAACTCGAAACTCTAAAAGACTAGACGCTAAGACCAGCAACTGGACACGACGATGCAACCGCAAATTCAACAAAGCAAATACAGAAAAGATTATGCAAGGCTCAGATTGGTACCCAGGAGGAGGATGAGTATGCGGGCGATTATGAGGATGAGGTTGATCAAAATCAGATCTACGAGCAACCACCAGCACCACCACCAGCAGGTCGACCTCAGGTATATATTCGTAATGGTAGGCCTGCACCACCACCTCAGGTACGAGATGATGTCCATATTCCTAAACTGAAATTGAATATTCCACCATTTGAGGGTAGATATGTTCCTGATATATATCTTACTTGGGAGTTAGAAACTGAACAACGATTTACATGTTTACAATATCCTGAGGAGAGACGAGTTGCTGCTGCTGTTTGTGCTTTCACTAGTTTTGCATGTGTATGGTGGTCTGAACATTGTAGATTATATCCTATTCCAACTACTTGGGCTGCTTTGAAAACTGCTATGCGTACGCGTTGGGTTCCACCATATTATCAACGTGAATTGCTTCAAAAATTGCAGCGTTTAAGACAAGGGAAAAATTCTGTAGAAGAATATTATCAGGAATTACAAACTGGCATGATTAGATGTGGTATTGTTGAGGAGAATGAAGCTATGCTTGCACGTTTTCTGGGTGGATTAAATAGAGAGATTCAGACCATTCTAGACTATAAGGAGTATACTAATATCACTCGTTTATTCCGTCTTGCTTGTAAAGCTGAACGTGAAGTGCAGGATCGACAAGCATTGGGGCGAACTAACTTTTCTGCAAGCCGACCTTCATCATGGATACCACGTGCATCTTCTACTTCAACTGCACCAGCACCTCCATCCGGTGCCACCTCCAGCCGTGATACAAGAAAACAGGCACAACCACCATTATCTGCCAAGAGCGCACCTGCGGGGCCTGCACAGCGTTCTTCTTCTTCCATGGCATCAACAGGGCACACAAGTGATATTATTTGTCGTCGTTGTAAGGGAGGAGGTCATTATGCGAGGGAATGCAAATCTCCGCGTGTGATGATTGCTACCGCGGATGGTGGATATGAGTCCGCTAGTGACTATGATGAGGAGACATTGGCTCTTATTACACGTGAAGATCATGGTGGAGATGATTCTGATCATGAGACGCAATACATGGCTCCTGAAGACGCTGACAGGTATGAATGTTTAGTTGCTCAACGTGTTTTGAGTGTGCAGGTCACACAAGCTGAGCAAAATCAGAGGCACAATTTGTTCCATACCAAGGGAATTGTGAAAGAACGTTATGTGCGCGTCATCATTGATGGAGGGAGCTGCTACAACTTGGCTAGCATGGAGATGGTGGAGAAGCTTTCTCTCACCACAAGACCATATCCACATCCTTACTACATCCAATGGTTCAACAACAGTGGCAAGGTTAAGGTAACACGTACTGTTCGTGTGCATTTTAGTATCTCTACATATGCTGATTATGTTGATTGTGATGTGGTACCTATGCAAGCATGTTCCTTATTACTTGGTAGACCATGGCAATTTGATAAAAATTCTGTACACCATGGTAGAAACAATCACTATACTCTTGTTCATAAGGATAAAAATATTACTTTGCTTCCTATGACTCCTGATTCCATTTTGAAAGATGATATTAATAGAGCTAATAAAGCAAAACAGGAGACGAATAAGAGTGAAAGTCAGATTGTGGCAAAAGAATTTGAGCAACAAATGAAGCCTAATAATAAACCGTCTAGTGTTGCTTCTGAAATTAAATTGAAAAGTGCATGTTTATTTGCCACCAAATCTGATATTGATGAGCTAGATTTCAGCAAATCTGTTTGCTATGCTTTTGTGTGCAAAGAGGCATTATTTTCATTCGAGGACGTGCCTTCCTCTTTGCCTCCTGCTGTCACTAACATTTTGCAGGAGTTCGCTGACGTCTTTCCACAAGACGTGCCACCGGGATTACCGCCTATTCGAGGGATTGAGCATCAGATTGACTTAATTCCCGGTGCTTCACTGCCAAACCGTGCACCATACCGTACCAATCCAGAGGAGACAAAGGAGATTATGCGTCAAGTACAAGAGCTTCTTGACAAAGGTTATATACGCGAATCCCTTAGTCCTTGTGCTGTTCCTATTATTCTAGTGCCAAAAAAGGATGGTACATCACGTATGTGTGTTGATTGTAGAGGCATTAATAATATTACTATCCGTTATCATCATCCTATTCCTAGGCTAGATGATATGCTTGATGAATTGAGTGGCTCTACAATATTCTCCAAAGTTGATTTGCGTAGTGGCTACCATCAAATTCGTATGAAATTGGGAGATGGATGGAAAACAGCATTTAAAGCTAAGTTTGGATTATATGAGTGGTTGATAGAGGCAAAGGTGTCCCGTCTTTCGATGAGATGATGGATATCGCTTTGGTGGAAGTCGACTTTGACGATCCGACTACGAACGTGCGAGGACGTCGCGCCTTAGCAATCGCTAAACCAACTCCGAGAGGTTATTGACCACGCCAGAGCACGATCAACCTGACCACGAGGGTCTGTTTCCTGCGAGCAAACGAAGAACAAGCAAGAAACTGAGATTGCAATCTGGATATTGCGAATATAAGATGAAAGCTTTATTGATCAAGGTGGGGTTCTGTGACGCCTTTGTCTGGTCGTTGAACACAAACGAAGTACGCGAAGTTGCAGCTATGGCGAACTTTTAATCTAAACAAAAACCCAAAGTCTAAACGATGCCCTAAGGGCTGTATATATGGAGGAAGAGGGGGGAATTTCGTGGCCCTTGGTGGAGGGGTCCGAAATAAACCCTATCTCTTGTTTCCCCACACATACGGACTCTAAAAACAGCCTATACTTATGTATTTCGAAATTACATGGGCCTGGCCCAATAATAAGGTGACGCAGCACCTAAAATAGCCTCAGGACGAAATTTATGAAGTGGCATCTTGTATATTTCGTCCAAGGCTTCATGCACCCATTATGGTGGCTTCAAAGTCCTGAAATCATCACTTGTAACTCCATTCTTGTTCCCCTTGCGCATGCCTTCATCTCCATGCTTGTTCTTGCTCCAATGTTCATCCTTCTCCAAGCTAGGCCCTTCATTTGTAAGCAAAACAAATGTATCCAATTTAGGCAGCATCATATTCTCATGAACATTAGAATCATTACCAAGAAACGAAAGTACCTGGTAATTTAGTTGGCGTGCGCGAGCTCTAGTAATTGGTCCAGTATGTATAGCAGCAGGGCCTGTGGGTGTAACAATTGTATTGATGTCCTCATCATCCTCCCCTTCTTGAAATGAAGTCGTCCTCGACGGAAGTTCATCTTCCTCACCCAAATAAGGCTTCAAATCTGCAATGTTAAAAGTGGGACTAACCCCAAAATCTGTAGGCAGCTCAAGTTTATATGCATTATCATTTATTTTCTCTAACACCTTAAAGGGACCATCAGCACGTGGCATTAACTTTGATTTGCGCAAATCAGGAAATCTATCCTTACGCAAATGTAACCAAACAAGATCTCCAGGTGCAAACACAACATGTTTTCTACCCTTATCTCGAGCAAGTTTATATTTAGCATTCATGCGCTTAATGTTTTCCTTAGTTAACTCATGCATTTTTAAAATCAATTTAGCACGTTGTTTAGCATCAAAATTAACCTTCTCCGAAGATGGAAGAGGCAACAAATCAATAGGTGCATGAGGTAGGAAACCATACACAACTTCAAAAGGGCACATCTTAGTAGTAGAATGCAATGAACGATTATAAGCAAATTCAATATGAGGCAAGCATTCCTCCCACATTTTCTTATTATTCTTCAAAACAGCCCTAAGCATAGTAGACAGCGTTCTATTGACTACTTCAGTTTGTCCATCAGTTTGGGGGTGACAAGTAGTACTAAAAAGCAGTTTAGTCCCCAACTTAGCCCATAAACATCTCCAAAAGTGGCTAAGAAATTTAGTATCATGATCTGAAACAATAGTATTTGGCACACCATGCAAGCGAATAATTTCACGAAAGAACAAATCAGCAACATTAACAGCATCATCGCTTTTATGACATGGTATAAAGTGTGCCATTTTCGAGACTCTATCCACGACAACAAATATGCTATCCCTCCCCTTCTTTGTTCGAGGTAAACCTAAAACAAAGTCCATAGATATATCCTCCCAAGGAACACTAGGTACAGGCAAAGGCATATATAAACCATGAGGATTGAGTCGTAACTTAGCTTTTTGACATGTAGTGCAGCGAGCAATAAAACGCTCAACATCCCGTCTCATCTTTGGCCAAAAGAAATGTGTAGCAAGTATGTCCTCCGTCTTCTTCACGCCAAAGTGTCCCATTAATCCTCCTCCATGCGCCTCCTGCAACAACAAAAGACGAACGGAGCTAGCTGGAATGCATAGCTTGTTAGCACGAAACACAAATCCATCGTTAACAACAAACTTGTTCCACATTCTTCCTTCTTTACAATTCTGCATTACATCTTTAAAATCAGCATCATGCACATATTGATCTTTGATGGTCTCCAAACCAAATATTTTGAAGTCAAGTTGTGAAAGCATCGTATAGCGACGAGACAATGCATCAGCAATAACATTTTCTTTTCCCTTCTTGTGTTTAATGACATAAGGGAAAGTCTCAATGAATTCAACCCATTTAGCATGTCTACGATTCAGTTTAGCTTGACTTTTAATATGTTTCAAAGATTCATGATCAGAATGTATAACAAATTCTTTGGGCCATAAATAATGTTGCCATGTTTCTAAAGTCCGAACAAGAGCATATAATTCTTTATCATAAGTAGAATAATTCAGACTAGGCCCACTCAATTTTTCAGAAAAGTATGCAACAGGTTTGCCATCTTGTAATAACACACCTCCTAATCCAATTCCACTAGCATCACATTCAAGCTCAAAAGTCTTACTAAAATCAGGAAGTTGGAGTAAAGGAGCATGTGTCAACTTATCTTTCAATACCGTGAAGGCTTCTTCCTGTGCGGTACCCCAAACAAAAGGCACATCCTTCTTTGTAAGCTCGTTGAGAGGTGCAGCAATGGTGCTGAAATCTCTCACAAAACGCCTATAGAATCCAGCGAGGCCAAGAAAACTCCTCACTTGTGTGACCGTTTTGGGCTGCGGCCAACTCTCAATAGCTTCAATCTTGGCTTTATCAACTTCAATTCCCTGTGGAGTAACAACATAGCCAAGAAAAGATACTCGGTCGGTGCAAAAGGTGCACTTCCCAAGGTTACCAAACAAACGTGCATCACGTAGAGCAATAAAAACAGCACGTAAATGTTCCAAATGTTCCTCCAAAGATCTGCTATAAATCAATATGTCATCAAAGTAAACTACCACAAATCGTCCAATGAAAGCACGTAAAACTTCGTTCATTAATCTCATGATAGTACTGATAGAGGCAAAGGTGTCCCGTCTTTCGATGAGATGGTGGATTTCGCTTTGGTGGAAGTCGACTTTGACGATCCGACTACGAACGTGCGAGGACGTCGCGCCTTAGCAATCGCTAAACCAACTCCGAGAGGTTATTGACCACGCCGGAGCACGATCAACCTGACCACGAAGGTCTGTTTCCTGCGAGCAAACAAAGAACAAGCAAGAAACTAAGATTGCAATCTGGATATTGCGAATATAAGATGAAAGCTTTATTGATCAAGGTGGGGTTCTGTGACGCCTTTGTCTGGTCGTTGAACACAAACGAAGTACGCGAAGTTGCAGCTATGGCGAACTTTTAATCTAAACAAAACCCAAAGTCTAAACGATGCCCTAAGGGCTGTATATATGGAGGAAGAGGGGGGGAATTTCGTGGCCCTTGGTGGAGGGGTCCGAAATCAACCCTATCTCTTGTTTCCCCACACATACGGACTCTAAAAATAGCCTATACTTATGTATTTCGAAATTACATGGGCCTGGCTCAATAATAAGGTGACGCAGCACCTAAAATAGCCTCGGGACGAAATTTATGAAGTGGCATCTTGTATATTTCGTCCAAGGCTTCATGCACCCATTATGGTGGCTTCAAAGTCCTGAAATCATCACTTGTAACTCCGTTCTTGTTCCCCTTGCGCATGCCATCATCTCCATGCTTGTTCTTGCTCCAATGTTCATCCTTCTCCAAGCTAGGCCCTTCATTTGTAAGCAAAACAAATGTATCCAATTTAGGCAGCATCATATTCTCATGAACATTAGAATCATTACCAAGAAACGAAAGTACCTGGTAATTTAGTTGGCGTGCACGAGCTCTAGTAATTGGTCCAGTATGTATAGCAGCAGGGGCTGTGGGTGTAACAATTGTATTGATGTCCTCATCATCCTCCGCTTCTTGAAATGAAGTCGTCCTCGACGGAAGTTCATCTTCCTCACCCAAATAAGGCTTCAAATCTGCAATGTTAAAAGTGGGACTAACCCCAAAATCTGCAGGCAGCTCAAGTTTATATGCATTATCATTTATTTTCTCTAACACCTTAAAGGGACCATCAGCACGTGGCATTAACTTTGATTTGCGCAAATCAGGAAATCTATCCTTACGCAAATGTAACCAAACAAGATCTCCAGGTGCAAACACAACATGTTTTCTACCCTTATCTCCAGCAAGTTTATATTTAGCATTCACGCGCTCAATGTTTTCCTTAGTTAACTCATGCATTTTTAAAATCAATTCAGCACGTTGTTTAGCATCAAAATTAACCTTCTCCGAAGATGGAAGAGGCAACAAATCAATAGGTGCACGAGGTAGGAAACCATACACAACTTCAAAAGGGCACATCTTAGTAGTAGAATGCAATGAACGATTATAAGCAAATTCAATATGAGGCAAGCATTCCTCCCACATTTTCTTATTATTCTTCAAAACAGCCCTAAGCATAGTAGACAACGTTCTATTGACTACTTCAGTTTGTCCATCAGTTTGGGGGTGACAAGTAGTACTAAAAAGCAGTTTAGTCCCCAACTTAGCCCATAAACATCTCCAAAAGTGGCTAAGAAATTTAGTATCACGATCTGAAACAATAGTATTTGGCACACCATGCAAGCGAATAATTTCACGAAAGAACAAATCAGCAACATTAACAGCATCATTGCTTTTATGACATGGTATAAAGTGTGCCATTTTCGAGAATCTATCCATGACAACAAATATGCTATCCCTCCCCTTCTTTGTTCGAGGTAAACCTAAAACAAAGTCCATAGATATATCCTCCCAAGGAACACTAGGTACAGGCAAAGGCATATATAAACCATGAGGATTGAGTCGTGACTTAGCTTTTTGACATGTAGTGCATCGAGCAATAAAACGCTCAACATCCCGTCTCATCTTTGGCCAAAAGAAATGTGTAGCAAGTACGTCCTCCGTCTTCTTCACGCCAAAGTGTCCCATTAATCCTCCTCCATGCGCCTCCTGCAACAACAAAAGACGAACGGAGCTAGCTGGATTGCATAGCTTGTTAGCACGAAACACAAATCCATCGTTAACGTCAAACTTGTTCCACATTCTTCCTTCTTTACAATTCTGCATTACATCTTTAAAATCAGCATCATGCACATATTGATCTTTGATGGTCTCCAAACCAAATATTTTGAAGTCAAGTTGTGAAAGCATAGTATAGCGACGAGACAATGCATCAGCAATAACATTTTCTTTTCCCTTCTTGTGTTTAATGACATAAGGGAAAGTCTCAATGAATTCAACCCATTTAGCATGTCTACGATTCAGTTTAGCTTGACTTTTAATATGTTTCAAAGATTCATGATCAGAATGTATAACAAATTCTTTGGGCCATAAATAATGTTGCCATGTTTCTAAAGTCCGAACAAGAGCATATAATTCTTTATCATAAGTAGAATAATTCAGACTAGGCCCACTCAATTTTTCAGAAAAGTATTCAACAGGTTTGCCATCTTGTAATAACACACCTCCTAATCCAATTCCACTAGCATCACATTCAAGCTCAAAAGTCTTATTAAAATCAGGAAGTTGGAGTAAAGGAGCATGTGTCAACTTATCTTTCAATACCATGAAGGCTTCTTCCTGTGCGGTACCCCAAAGAAAAGGCACATCTTTCTTTGTAAGCTCATTGAGAGGTGCAGCAATGGTGCTGAAATCTCTCACAAAACGCCTATAGAATCCAGCGAGGCCAAGAAAACTCCTCACTTGTGTGACCGTTTTGGGCTGCGGCCAACTCTCAATAGCTTCAATCTTGGCTTTATCAACTTCAATTCCCTGTGGAGTAACAACATAGCCAAGAAAAGATACTCGGTCGGTGCAAAAGGTGCACTTCCCAAGGTTACCAAACAAACGTGCATCACGTAGAGCAATAAAAACATCACGTAAATGTTCCAAATGTTCTTCCAAAGATCTGCTATAAATCAATATGTCATCAAAGTAAACTACCACAAATTCTCCAATGAAAGCACGTAAAACTTCGTTCATTAATCTCATGAAAGTACTAGGTGCATTAGTTAACCCAAAAGGCATGACTAACCACTCATATAATCCAAACTTAGTTTTAAATGCTGTTTTCCATTCATCTCCCAATTTCATACAAATTTGATGGTAGCCACTACGCAAATCAACTTTGGAGAATATTGTAGAGCCACTCAATTCATCAAGCATATCATCTAGCCTAGGAATAGGATGACGATAACGAATAGTAATATTATTAATGCCTCTACAATCAACACACATACGTGATGTACCATCCTTTTTCGGCACTAGAATAATTGGAACAGCACAAGGACTAAGGGATTCGCGTATATAACCTTTGTCGAGAAGCTCTTGTAGTTGACGCATAATCTCCTTCGTCTCCTCTGGATTGGTACGGTATGGTGCACGGTTTGGCAGTGAAGCACCGGGAATTAAGTCAATCTGATGCTCAATCCCTCAAATAGGCGGTAATCCCGGTGGCACGTCTTGTGGAAAAACATCAGCGAACTCCTGCAAAATGTTAGTGACAGCAGGAGGCAAAGAGGAAGGCACGTCCTCGAATGAAAATAATGCCTCTTCGCACACAAAAGCATAGCAAACAGATTTGCTGAAATCTAGCTCATCAATATCAGATTTGGTGGCAAATAAACATGCACTTTTCAATTTAATTTCAGAAGCAACACTAGATGGTTTATTATTAGGCTTCATTTGTTGCTCAAATTCTTTTGCCACAATCTGATTTTCACTCTTATTCTTCTCCTGTTGTGCTTTATTAGCTCTATTAATATCATCTTTCAAAATGGAATCAGGAGTCATAGGAAGCAAAGTAATATTTTTATCCTTATGAACAAGAGTATAGTGATTGTTTCTACCATGGTGTACAGAATTTTTATCAAATTGCCATGGTCTACCAAGTAATAAGGAACATGCTTGCATAGGTACCACATCACAATCAACATAATCAGCATATGTAGAGATACTAAAATGCACACGAACAGTACGTGTTACCTTAACCTTGCCGCTGTTGTTGAACCATTGGATGTAGTAAGGATGTGGATGTGGTCTTGTGGTGAGAGAAAGCTTCTTGATAGAGGCAAAGGTGTCCCGTCTTTCGATGAGATAGTGGATTTCGCTTTGGTGGAAGTCGACTTTGACGATCCGACTACGAACGTGCGAGGACGTCGCGCCTTAGCAATCGCTAAACCAACTCCGAGAGGTTATTGACCACGCCGGAGCACGATCAACCTGACCACGAGGGTCTGTTTCCTGCGAGCAAACGAAGAACAAGCAAGAAACTGAGATTGCAATCTGGATATTGCGAATATAAGATGAAAGCTTTATTGATCAAGGTGGGGTTCTGTGACGCCTTTGTCTGGTCGTTGAACACAAACGAAGTACGCGAAGTTGCAGCTATGGCGAACTTTTAATCTAAACAAAACCCAAAGTCTAAACGATGCCCTAAGAGCTGTATATATGGAGGAAGAGGGGGGAATTTCGTGGCCCTTGGTGGAGGGGTCCGAAATCAACCCTATCTCTTGTTTCCCCACACATACGGACTCTAAAAATAGCCTATACTTATGTATTTCGAAATTACATGGGCCTGGCCCAATAATAAGGTGACGCAGCACCTAAAATAGCCTCGGGACGAAATTTATGAAGTGGCATCTTGCATATTTCGTCCAAGGCTTCATGCACCCATTATGGTGGCTTCAAAGTCCTGAAATCATCACTTGTAACTCCGTTCTTGTTCCCCTTGCGCATGCCATCATCTCCATGCTTGTTCTTGCTCCAATGTTTATCCTTCTCCAAGCTAGGCCCTTCATTTGTAAGCAAAACAAATGTATCCAATTTAGGCAGCATCATATTCTCATGAACATTAGAATCATTACCAAGAAACGAAAGTACCTGGTAATTTAGTTGGCATGCACGAGCTCTAGTAATTGGTCCAGTATGTATAGCAGCAGGGGTTGTGGGTGTAACAATTGTATTGATGTCCTCATCAGTTCGGATATGATGAACTAACCCTAATTTTTTGTGGCTTTTTCGTGGACTATAGGTATGAAGAACGGACTCGATCTAAACTACGAAAAACTGTAAAATCTCAACGAGCAACTTGGAAATCTGATACCACTTGATAGAGGCAAAGGTGTCCCGTCTTTCTATGAGATGATGGATATCGCTTTGGTGGCAGTCGACTTTGACGATCCGACTACGAACGTGCGAGGACGTCGCGCCTTAGCAATCGCTAAACCAACTCCGAGAGGTTATTGACCACGCCGGAGCACGATCAACCTGACCACGAGGGTCTGTTTCCTGCGAGCAAACGAAGAACAAGCAAGAAACTGAGATTGCAATCTGGATATTGCGAATATAAGATGAAAGCTTTATTGATCAAGGTGGGGTTCTGTGACGCCTTTGTCTGGTCGTTGAACACAAACGAAGTACGCGAAGTTGCAGCTATGGCGAACTTTTAATCTAAACAAAACCCAAAGTCTAATCGATGCCCTAAGGGCTGTATATATGGAGGAAGAGGGGGGAATTTCGTGGCCCTTGGTGGAGGGGTCCGAAATCAACCCTATCTCTTGTTTCCCCACACATACGGACTCTAAAAATAGCCTATACTTATGTATTTCGAAATTACATGGGCCTGGCCCAATAATAAGGTGACGCAGCACCTAAAATAGCCTCGGGACGAAATTTATGAAGTGGCGTCTTGTATATTTCGTCCAAGGCTTCATTCACCCATTATGGTGGCTTCAAAGTCCTGAAATCATCACTTGTAACTCCGTTCTTGTTTCCCTTGCGCATGCCATCATCTCCATGCTTGTTCTTGCTCCAATGTTCATCCTTCTCCAAGCTAGGCCCTTCATTTGTAAGCAAAACAAATGTATCCAATTTAGGCAGCATCATATTCTCATGAACATTAGAATCATTACCAAGAAACGAAAGTACCTGGTAATTTAGTTGGCGTGCACGAGCTCTAGTAATTGGTCCAGTATGTATAGCAGCAGGGGCTGTGGGTGTAACAATTGTATTGATGTCCTCATCACACTAGATGGTTTATTATTAGGTTTCATTTGTTGCTCAAATTCTTTTGCCACAATCTTATTTTCACTCTTATTCGTCTCCTGTTTTGCTTTATTAGCTCTATTAATATCATCTTTCAAAATGGAATCAGGAGTCATAGGAAGCAAAGTAATATTTTTATCCTTATGAACAAGAGTATAGTGATTGTTTCTACCATGGTGTACAGAATTTTTATCAAATTGCCATGGTCTACCAAGTAATAAGGAACATGCTTGCATAGGTACCACATCACAATCAACATAATCAGCATATGTAGAGATACTAAAATGCACACGAACAGTACGTGTTACCTTAACCTTGCCGCTGTTGTTGAACCATTGGATGTAGTAAGGATGTGGATGTGGTCTTGTGGTGATAGAAAGCTTCTCCACCATCTCCATGCTAGCCAAGTTGTTGCAGCTCCCTCCGTCTATTATGACGCGCACAGAACGTTCCTTCACAACTCCCTTGGTATGGAACAAATTGTGCCTCTGATTTTGCTCAGCTTGTGTGACCTGCACACTCAAAACACGTTGAGCAACTAAACATTCATACCTGTCAGCGTCTTCAGGAGCCATGTATTGCGTCTCATGATCAGAATCATCTCCACCATGATCTTCACGTGTAATAAGAGCCAATGTCTCCTCATCATAGTCACTAGCGGACTCATATCCACCATCCGCGGTAGCAATCATCACACGCGGAGATTTGCATTCCCTCGCATAATGACCTCCTCCCTTACAACGACGACAAATAATATCACTTGTGTGCCCTGTTGATGCCATGGAAGAAGAAGAACGCTGTGCAGGCCCCGCAGGTGCGCTCTTGGCAGATAATGGTGGTTGTGCCTGTTTTCTTGTATCACGGCTGGAGGTGGCACCGGATGGAGGTGCTGGTGCAGTTGAAGTAGAAGATGCACGTGGTGTCCATGATGAAGGTCGGCCTGCAGAAAAGTTAGTTCGCCCCAATGCTTGTCGATCCTGCACTTCACGTTCAGCTTTACAAGCAAGATGGAATAAACGAGTGATATTAGTATACTCCTTATAGTCTAGAATGGTCTGAATCTCTCTATTTAATCCACCAAGAAAACGTGCAAGCATAGCTTCATTCTCCTCAACAATACCACATCTAATCATGCCAGTTTGTAATTCCTGATAATATTCTTCTACAGATTTTTTTCCTTGTCTTAAACGCTGCAATTTTTGAAGCAATTCACGTTGATAATATGGTGGAACCCAACGCGTACGCATAGCAGTTTTCAAAGCAGCCCAAGTAGTTGGAATAGGATATAATCTACAATGTTCAGACCACCATACACATGCAAAACTAGTGAAAGCACAAACAGCAGCAGCAACTCGTCTCTCCTCAGGATATTGTAAACATGTAAATCGTTGTTCAGTTTCTAACTCCCAAGTAAGATATATATCAGGAACATATCTACCCTCAAATGGTGGAATATTCAATTTCAGTTTAGGAATATGGACATCATCTCGTACCTGAGGTGGTGGTGCAGGCCTACCATTACGAATATATACCTGAGGTCGACCTGCTGGTGGTGGTACAGGTGGCTGCATGTAGTGTTGATTTTGATCAACCTCATCCTCATAATCTCCCACATAATCATCCTCCTCCGCATCAGCAGCAGGAGCCACAGAAGTATCAACAGCAGCACCAACAGTTTGGCCAAACGCAAGAGGAACACGGCTTGCTCGGCGGAGGTCTGCTTCGCGACGTGGAGGTAGTCGTTGTTGTTGTTGTTGGAGAGGTGCGTTAGGTGCAGCGGGTGGTCGTGGTGGAAGACGCGCGAGCAATTCATTAAACTTGTTATCGAGCTTTGTTTCGAACGTCTTCTCAAGGCCAGTGATCTTCTCCATGGCCTCTTCAAAATTGTTCAGCACATCTTGCACCTGTTCAGTCATCATTTGCTGAAACTTATCATGAAGCTCCTTGTTCGATAAATTCTCCCAGTCAATCTCGTCGGCTTGTGATCCTGGCATGGTTAGCAGCAATAGAAACACACAAGAATATGATCCTACAGACTACTAAGAAGTGGTGGTGGTGTATCACAAATCCGTCAAGCAAATCTCAAATTCTTACCAGTTCTTACGCAGCAGCAGGCGGTGATCGGCAACCGTTGTAGTCAAAAACTCTCAAAGCTTGGATAGAGCGATTACCAGGGAGAGTCAAACACACGACGTAGATGTATGTGGAGCTGGGAAGGCTTATAGTATGGTAGCAAAAAGGGTCAGCAATAATCAATTCAGAGATGCAAAGTTGAATAAACGCTCAACGACGGTACTGTGCTGGTCCTAGGCTAGACTGTGCTAGAGACGCGAGCCTAGAACACCAACAAAATCACGGCGCGGCACGTAAACAAGGGAAAAGCACACTCTGAAATTTTTCTTTTCGCTCTCTTTTTTTTTGCGCTCTTTTTTTTTGCGTTGTTTTTTTTTGCGAAAAAGCACTATAATGGCGAGTGTCTCAAAACTCTTCCTAGGTCAAACTGACAGGATGGGCACGAAATTTTTTTTTCGAATTTTTTTTTTCGACTGCCCGGACCCAAAAACTGGAAACGGGTCAAAAAAAACTTCCTATAATGGCACCTGTCTCAAAACACTCAGAAACACCTAAAAATAGGATAGCCAGAAATTTTTTCGAAAAATGCGTTTTCGAAAAATTTTGGGCCTAAACGGAGCGTGGCTACCCGACTTTTTTTTTTCCGAAACCTACTCCGGCAAGGAAACACGAATCGGAATCTAGATGGATCCCGAAAACAAACCTAATAAGCAAAGAACTCAGATTGGTGGTGGATATATGGTGGTGGTATATGGCAGCGGTGGTGGTAGCGGTGGTAGTATATGGATATGGATCGGTGGTGGTATATGGACACGGATTGGTGGTGGTATATGGATACGGATCGGTGGTGGTATATGGACACGGATTGGTGGTGGTATATGGATACGGATTCGGTGCGGTGGTGGTAGATGGCAGGGGCGATGATTATGGTGCGGCGGCGGCGTGACAACTTATGACCAGAACTCGAAACTCTAAAAGACTAGACTCTAAGACCAGCAACTAGACACGACGATGCAACCGCAAATTCAACAAAGCAAAACCCTAAAAAGATTATGCAAAGGCTCAGATTGGTTCGGATATGATGAACAAACCCTAATTTTTTTTTGGCTTTTTCGTGGACTCTAGGTATGAAGAACAGACTCGATCTAAACTACGAAAAACTGTAAAATCTCACCGAGCAACCTGGAAATCTGATACCACTTGATAGAGGCAAAGGTGTCCCGTCTTTCGATGAGATGATGGATATCGCTTTGGTGGAAGTCGACTTTGACGATCCGACTACGAACGTGCGAGGACGTCGCGCCTTAGCAATCGCTAAACCAACTCCGACAGGTTATTGACCACGCCGGAGCACGATCAACCTGACCACGAGGGTCTGTTTCCTGCGAGCAAACGAAGAACAAGCAAGAAACTGAGATTGCAATCTGGATATTGCGAATATAAGATGAAAGCTTTATTGATCAAGGTGGGGTTCTGTGACGCCTTTGTCTGGTCGTTGAACACAAACGAAGTACGCGAAGTTGCAGCTATGGCGAACTTTTAATCTAAACAAAACCCAAAGTCTAATCGATGCCCTAAGGGCTGTATATATGGAGGAAGAGGGGGGAATTTCGTGGCCCTTGGTGGAGGGGTCCGAAATCAACCCTATCTCTTGTTTCCCCACACATACGGACTCTAAAAATAGCCTATACTTATGTATTTCGAAATTACATGGGCCTGGCCCAATAATAAGGTGACGCAGCACCTAAAATAGCCTCAGGACGAAATTTATGAAGTGGCATCTTGTATATTTCGTCCAAGGCTTCATGCACCCATTATGGTGGCTTCAAAGTCCTGAAATCATCACTTGTAACTCCGTTCTTGTTCCCCTTGTGCATGCCATCATCTCCATGCTTGTTCTTGCTCCAATGTTCATCCTTCTCCAAGCTAGGCCCTTCATTTGTAAGCAAAACAAATGTATCCAATTTAGGCAGCATCATATTCTCATGAACATTAGAATCATTACCAAGAAACGAAAGTACCTGGTAATTTAGTTGGCGTGCACGAGCTCTAGTAATTGGTCCAGTATGTATAGCAGCAGGGGCTGTGGGTGTAACAATTGTGTTGATGTCCTCATCAGTGGTTAGTCATGCCTTTTGGGTTAACTAATGCACCTAGTACTTTCATGAGATTAATGAACGAAGTTTTACGTGCTTTCATTGGACGATTTGTGGTAGTTTACTTTGATGACATATTGATTTATAGCAGATCTTTGGAAGAACATTTGGAACATTTACGTGCTGTTTTTATTGCTCTACGTGATGCACGTTTGTTTGGTAACCTTGGGAAGTGCACCTTTTGCACCGACCGAGTATCTTTTCTTGGCTATGTTGTTACTCCATAGGGAATTGAAGTTGATAAAGCCAAGATTGAAGCTATTGAGAGTTGGCCGTAGCCCAAAACGGTCACACAAGTGAGGAGTTTTCTTGGCCTCGCTGGATTCTATAGGCGTTTTGTGAGAGATTTCAGCACCATAGCTGCACCTCTCAATGAGCTTACAAAGAAAGATGTGCCTTTTCTTTGGGGTACCGCACAGGAAGAAGCCTTCTCGGTATTGAAAGATAAGTTGACACATGCTCCTTTACTCCAACTTCCTGATTTTAATAAGACTTTTGAGCTTGAATGTGATGCTAGTGGAATTGGATTAGGAGGTGTGTTATTACAAGATGGCAAACCTGTTGCATACTTTTCTGAAAAATTGAGTGGGCCTAGTCTGAATTATTCTACTTATGATAAAGAATTATATGCTCTTGTTCGGACTTTAGAAACATGGCAACATTATTTATGGCCCAAAGAATTTGTTATACATTCTGATCATGAATCTTTGAAACATATTAAAAGTCAAGCTAAACTGAATCGTAGACATGCTAAATGGGTTGAATTCATTGAGACTTTCCCTTATGTCATTAAACACAAGAAGAGAAGAGAAAATGTTATTGCTGATGCATTGTCTCGTCGCTATACTATGCTTTCACAACTTGACTTCAAAATATTTGGTTTGGAGACCATCAAAGATCAATATGTGCATGATGCTGATTTTAAAGATGTAATGCAGAATTGCAAAGAAGGAAGAATGTGGAACAAGTTTGTCGTTAACGATGGATTTGTGTTTCGTGCTAACAAGCTATGCATTCCAGCTAGCTCCGTTCGTCTTTTGTTGTTGCAGGAGGCGCATGGAGGAGGATTAATGGGACACTTTGGCGTGAAGAAGACGGAGGACGTACTTGCTACACATTTCTTTTGGCCAAAGATGAGACGGGATGTTGAGCGTTTTATTGCTCGCTGCACTACATGTCAAAAAGCTAAGTCACGACTCAATCCTCATGGTTTATATATGCCTTTGCCTGTACCTAGTGTTCCTTGGGAGGATATATCTATGGACTTTGTTTTAGGTTTACCTCGAACAAAGAAGGGGAGGGATAGCATATTTGTTGTCGTGGATAGATTCTCGAAAATGGCACACTTTATACCATGTCATAAAAGTGATGATGCTGTTAATGTTGTTGATTTGTTCTTTCGTGAAATTATTCGCTTGCATGGTGTGCCAAATACTATTTGTTTCAGATCGTGATACTAAATTTCTTAGCCACTTTTGGAGATGTTTATGGGCTAAGTTGGGGACTAAACTGCTTTTTAGTACTACTTGTCACCCCCAAACTGATGGACAAACTGAAGTAGTCAATAGAACGTTGTCTACTATGCTTAGGGCTGTTTTGAAGAATAATAAGAAAATGTGGGAGGAATGCTTGCCTCATATTGAATTTGCTTATAATCGTTCATTGCATTCTACTACTAAGATGTGCCCTTTTGAAGTTGTGTATGGTTTCCTACCTCGTGCACCTATTGATTTGTTGCCTCTTCCATCTTCGGAGAAGGTTAATTTTGATGCTAAACAACGTGCTGAATTGATTTTAAAAATGCATGAGTTAACTAAGGAAAACATTGAGCGTATGAATGCCAAATATAAACTTGCTGGAGATAAGGGTAGAAAACATGTTGTGTTTGCACCTGGAGATCTTGTTTGGTTACATTTGCGTAAGGATCGATTTCCTGATTTGCGCAAATCAAAGCTCATGCCACGGGCTGATGGTCCCTTTAAGGTGTTAGAGAAAATAAATGATAATGCATATAAACTTGAGCTGCCTGCAGATTTTGGGGTTAGTCCCACTTTTAACATTGCAGATTTGAAGCCTTATTTGGGTGAGGAAGATGAACTTCCGTCGAGGACGACTTCATTTCAAGAAGGGGAGGATGATGAGGACATCAATACAATTGTTACACCCACAGGCCCTGCTGCTATACATACTGGACCAATTACTAGAGCTCGCGCACGCCAACTAAATTACCAGGTACTTTCGTTTCTTGGTAATGATTCTAATGTTCATGAGAATATGATGCTGCCTAAATTGGATACATTTGTTTTGCTTACAAATAAAGGGCCTAGCTTGGAGAAGGATGAACATTGGAGCAAGAACAAGCATGGAGATGATGGCATGCGCAAGGGGAACAAGAACGGAGTTACAAGTGATGATTTCAGGACTTTGAAGCCATCATAATGGGCGCATGAAGCCTTGGTCGAAATATACAAGATGCCACTTCATAAATTTCGTCCCGAGGTTATTATAGATGCTGCGTCACCTTATTATTGGGCCAGGCCCATGTAATTTCGAAATACATAAGTATAGGCTATTTTTAGAGTCCGTATGTGTGGGGAAACAAGAGATAGGGTTGATTTCGGACCCCTCCACCAAGGGCCACGAAATTCCCCCCTCTTCCTCCATATATACAACCCTTAGGGCATCGTTTAGACTTTGGGTTTTGTTTAGATTAAAGTTCGCCATAGCTGCAACTTCGCGTACTTCGTTTCTGTTCAACGACCAGACAAAGGCGTCACAGAACCCCACCTTGATCAATAAAGCTTTCATCTTATATTCACAATATCCAGATTGCAATCTTAGTTTCTTCCTTGTTCTTCGTTTGCTCGCAGGAAACAGACCCTCGTGGTCAGGTTGATCGTGCTCCGGCATGGTCAATAACCTCTCGGAGTTGGTTTAGCGATTGCTAAGGCGCGACGTCCTTGCACGTTCGTAGTCGGATCGTCAAAGTCGACTTCCACCAAAGCGATATCCATCATCTCATCGAAAGAGGGGACACCTTTGCCTCTATCACGTAGTGGCCACCATCAAATTCGTATGAAATTGGGAGGTGAATGGAAAACAACATTCAAAACTAAGTTTGGATTATATGAGTGGTTAGTCATGCCTTTTGGGTTAACTAATGCACCTAGTACTTTCATGAGATTAATGAACGAAGTTTTACGTGCTTTCATTGGACGATTTGTGGTTGTTTACTTTGATGACATATTGATTTATAGCAGATCTTTGGAAGAACATTTGGAACATTTACGTGCTGTTTTTATTGCTCTACGTGATGCACGTTTGTTTGGTAACCTTGGGAAGTGCACCTTTTGCACCGACCGAGTATCTTTTCTTGGCTATGTTGTTACTCCACAGGGAATTGAAGTTGATAAAGCCAAGATTGAAGCTATTGAGAGTTGGCCGCAACCCAAAACGGTCACACAAATGAGGAGTTTTCTTGGCCTCGCTGGGTTCTATAGGCGTTTTGTGAGAGATTTCAGCACCATTGCTGCACCTCTCAATGAGCTTACAAAGAAAGATGTGCCTTTTCTTTGGGGTACCGCACAGGAAGAAGCCTTCTCGGTATTGAAAGATAAGTTGAGACATGCTCCTTTACTCCAACTTCCTGATTTTAATAAGACTTTTGAGCTTGAATGTGATGCTAGTGGAATTGGATTAGGCGGTGTGTTATTACAAGATGGCAAACCTGTTGCATACTTTTCTGAAAAATTGAGTGGGCCTAGTCTGAATTATTCTACTTATGATAAAGAATTATATGCTCTTGTTCGGACTTTAGAAACATGGCAACATTATTTATGGCCCAAAGAATTTGTTATACATTCTGATCATGAATCTTTGAAACATATTAAAAGTCAAGCTAAACTGAATCATAGACATGCTAAATGGGTTGAATTCATTGAGACTTTTCCTTATGTCATTAAACACAAGAAGGGAAAAGAAAATGTTATTGTTGATGCATTGTCTCGCCGCTATACTATGCTTTCACAACTTGACTTCAAAATATTTGGTTTGGAGACCATCAAAGATCAATATGTGCGTGATGCTGATTTTAAAGATGAATGCAGAATTGTAAAGAAGGAAGAATGTGGAACAAGTTCGTCGTTAACGATGGATTTGTGTTTCGTGCTAACAAGCTATGCATTCCAGCTAGCTCCGTTCGTCTTTTGTTGTTGCAGGAGGCGCATGGAGGAGGATTAATGGGACACTTTGGCGTGAAGAAGACGGAGGACGTACTTGCTACACATTTCTTTTGGCCAAAGATGAGACGGGATGTTGAGCGTTTTATTGCTCGATGCACTACATGTCAAAAAGCTAAGTCACGCCTCAATCCTCATGGTTTATATATGCCTTTGCCTGTACCTAGTGTTCCT
The DNA here is from genome assembly GCF_018294505.1 of Triticum aestivum. Taxonomy (NCBI): domain Eukaryota; kingdom Viridiplantae; phylum Streptophyta; class Magnoliopsida; order Poales; family Poaceae; genus Triticum; species Triticum aestivum. The sequence continues at coordinate 310,720,307 of NC_057813.1, read as the reverse complement.
TGGGAGGATATATCTATGGACTTTGTTTTAGGTTTACCTCGAACAAAGAAGGGGAGGGATAGCATATTTGTTGTCGTGGATAGATTCTCGAAAATGGCACACTTTATACCATGTCATAAAAGCGATGATGCTGTTAATGTTGCTGATTTGTTCTTTCGTGAAATTATTCGCTTGCATGGTGTGCCAAATACTATTGTTTCAGATCGTGATACTAAATTTCTTAGCCACTTTTGGAGATGTTTATGGGCTAAGTTGGGGACTAAACTGCTTTTTAGTACTACTTGTCACCCCCAAACTGATGGACAAACTGAAGTAGTCAATAGGACGTTGTCTACTATGCTTAGGGCTGTTTTGAAGAATAATAAGAAAATGTGGGAGGTGATGAGGACATGACTACCTTGGATATGACCAAAAATATTGCATATATGCATATTTGTCAGGTGATTTCTATTGCAAACTATTCAATAATCTATTTATGTTATCCAGAACAAAAATACTTCACACACTTTTGTGTTTTGTCTAATTGCAGGTGTATGGGACATTTGTACAATCCACATATGAAGATAAGGAAGAAAGAGATGTTTATTTGCTGTCCAAAAAGTTCTCTCACGTCACTTTTGGCCCAAGAGAAGATAGAGTCCAAGTCTCTCACGTTCTGGATTCAGATTCGGACTGCACAGACATACCTGACTCAAAACGCACACAAGTTTTTCATGCGGACTCCGAATTGGGTGATTCTTTTTTTGTTGGAAACTAGATTTCGTGCACTTTCCAACCCAATTGGAATCACCTTCAAATTAGTCTGGAGCGTTGAGTTGTGGACGAAACAATCTGATGCTGCAGCAGAATCCGAGTCAAACTACAAGTCCAAAGGTGTTACATCACCTCCACTTGGGCCCATTGGCCTTGTACGACCTAGATTTAGTTTTAGGCTGCCTTGGGACGTCCTCCCACCTCCTTGGCCGCCACCCCTTGCTCCTATATAAGTAGATCCATCTAGTAGCTTTTCCTTGGGATTTGTTTAGTTAAAAGTTAGCCATTGCAACTTCGTGTACTTCGTTTGTGTCCAACGACCAGACCAAGACCGTTACGGATCCCCACCATTATCAATACTTCATATATATTCGCAATATTCAGATTGCTTTATAATATTCTTGCTCGTTCTTCGATTGCTTGCAGGAATAGACCTTCGTGGTCAGGCTGACCGTGCTTCCAGCATCGTCAGTAACCTCTCGGAGTTGGTTTAGTGATTGCTAAGGCGCAACGTCGTGCACGTTTGTAGTCGGATCGTCAAAGTCATCTCCACCAAATCGATAGTTATCATCTCATCAAAAGATCGGGACACCCTCGCCTCTATCACGGTGTGTTATTACAAGATGGCAAACCTGTTGCATACTTTTCTGAAAAATTGAGTGGGCCTAGTCTGAATTATTCTACTTATGATAAAGAATTATATGCTCTTGTTCGGACTTTAGAAACATGGCAACATTATTTATGGCCCAAAGAATTTGTTATACATTCTGATCATGAATCTTTGAAACATATTAAAAGTCAAGCTAAATTGAATCATAGACATGCTAAATGGGTTGAATTCATTGAGACTTTTCCTTATGTCATTAAACACAAGAAGGGAAAAGAAATGTTAGTGCTGATGCATTGTCTCGCCACTATACTATGCTTTCACAACTTGACTTCAAAATATTTGGTTTGGAGACCATCAAAGATCAATATGTGCATGATGCTGATTTTAAAGATGTAATGCAGAATTGTAAAGAAGGAAGAATGTGGAACAAGTTCGTCGTTAACGATGGATTTGTGTTTCGTGCTAACAAGCTATGCATTCCAGCTAGCTCCGTTCGTCTTTTGTTGTTGCAGGAGGCGCATGGAGGAGGATTAATGGGACACTTTGGCGTGAAGAAGACGGAGGACGTACTTGCTACACATTTCTTTTGGCCAAAGATGAGACGGGATGTTGAGCGTTTTATTGCTCGATGCACTACATGTCAAAAAGCTAAGTCACGACTCAATCCTCATGGTTTATATATGCCTTTGCCTGTACCTAGTGTTCCTTGGGAGGATATATCTATGGACTTTGTTTTAGGTTTACCTCGAACAAAGAAGGAGAGGGATAGCATATTTGTTGTCGTGGATAGATTCTCAAAAATGGCACACTTTATACCATGTCATAAAAGCGATGATGCTGTTAATGTTGCTGATTTGTTCTTTCGTGAAGTTATTCGCTTGCATGGTGTGCCAAATACTATTGTTTCAGATCGTGATACTAAATTTCTTAGCCACTTTTGGAGATGTTTATGGGCTAAGTTGGGGACTAAACTGCTTTTTAGTACTACTTGTCACCCCCAAACTGATGGACAAACTGAAGTAGTCAATAGAACGTTGTCTACTATGCTTAGGGCTGTTTTGAAGAATAATAAGAAAATGTGGGAGGAATGCTTGCCTCATATTGAATTTGCTTATAATCGTTCATTGCATTCTACTACTAAGATGTGCCCTTTTGAAGTTGTGTATGGTTTCCTACCACGTGCACCTATTGATTTGTTGCCTCTTCCATCTTCGGAGAAGGTTAATTTTGATGCTAAACAACGTGCTGAATTGATTTTAAAAATGCATGAGTTAACTAAGGAAAACATTGAGCGTATGAATGCTAAATATAAACTTGCTGGAGATAAGGGTAGAAAACATGTTGTGTTTGCACCTGGAGATCTTGTTTGGTTACATTTGCGTAAGGATAGATTTCCTGATTTGCGCAAATCAAAGCTAATGCCACGTGCTGATGGTCCCTTTAAGGTGTTAGAGAAAATAAATGATAATGCATATAAACTTGAGCTACCTACAGATTTTGGGGTTAGTCCCACTTTTAACATTGCAGATTTGAAGCCTTATATGGGTGAGGCAGATGAGCTTCCGTCGAGGACGACTTCGTTTCAAGAAGGGGAGGATGATGAGGACATCAATACCATTGTTACACCCACAGCCCCTACTGCTACATATACGGGACCAATTACTAGAGCTCGCGCACGCCAATTAAATTATCAGGTACTTTCGTTTCTTGGTAATGATTCTAATGTTCATGAGAATATGATGCTGCCTAAATTGGATACATTTGTTTTGCTTACAAATGAAGGGCCTAGCTTGGAGAAGGATGAACCTTGGAGCAAGAACAAGCATGGAGATGATGGCATGCGCAAGGGGAACAAGAATGGAGTTACAAGTGATGATTTCAGGACTTTGAAGCCACCATAATGGGTGCATGAAGCCTTGGTGATAGAGGCGAGGGTGTCCCGATCTTTCGATGAGATGATAACTATCGATTTGGTGGAGACGACTTTGACGATCCGACTACAAACGTGCACGACGTTGCGCCTTAGCAATCGCTAAACCAATCTCCTGAGGTTACTGACGATGCCGGAAGCACGGTTAGCCTGACCACGAAGGTCTATTCCTGCAAGCAATCGAAGAACAAGCAAGAATATGATAAAGCAATCTGAATATTGCAAATATATATGAGGTATTGATAATGGTGGGGATCCGTAAGCGGTCTTGGTCTGGTCGTTGGACACAAACGAAGTACACGAAGTTGCAATGGCTAACTTTTAACTAAACAAATCCCAACGAAAAAGCTACTAGATGGATCTACTTATATAGGAGCAAGGGGTGGCGGCCAAGGAGGTGGGAGGACGTCCCAAGGCAGCCTAAAACTAACCCTAGGTCGTACAAGGCTCATGGGCCCAAGTTTGGGGTGACAAGTAGTACTAAAAAGCAGCTTAGTCCCCAACTTAGCCCATAAACATCTCCAAAAGTGGCTAAGAAATTTAGTATCACGATCTGAAACAATAGTATTTGGCACACCATGCAGGCGCATAATTTCACGAAAGAACAAATCAGCAACATTAACAGCATCATCGCTTTTATGACATGGTATAAAGTGTGCCATTTTCGAGAATCTATCCACGACAACAAATATGCTATCCCTCCCCTTCTTTGTTCGAGGTAAACCTAAAACAAAGTCCATAGATATATTCTCGCAAGGAACACTAGGTACAGGTAAAGGCATATATAAACCATGAGGATTGAGTCGTAATAGAGGCGAGGGTGTCCCAATCTTTCGATGAGATGATAACTATCGATTTGGTCGAGACGACTTTGACGATCCGACTACAAACGTGCACGACGTTGCGCCTTAGCAATCGCTAAACCAACTCCGAGAGGTTATTGACCACGCTGGAGCACGATCAACCTGACCACGAAGGTCTATTCCTGCAAGCAATCGAAGAACGAGCAAGAATATGATAAAGCAATCTGAATATTGCGAATATATATGAAGTATTGATAATGATGGGGATCCGTAAGCGGTCTTGGTCTGGTCGTTGGACACAAACGAAGTACACGAAGTTGCACTGGCTAACTTTTAACTAAACAAATCCCCAGGAAAAAGCTACTAGATGGATCTACTTATATAGGAGCAAGGGGTGGCGGCCAAGGAGGTGGGAGGACGTCCCAAGGCAGCCTAAAACTAACCCTAGGTCGTACAAGGCTCATGGGCCCAAGTGGAGGTGATGCAACACCTTTGGGCTTGTAGTTTGACTCGGATTCTGCTGCAACGTCAGATTGTTTCGTCCGTAACTCAACGCTCCGGATGAATTTGAAGGTGAATCCAATTGGGTTGGAAAGAGCACGAAATCTAGTTTCCAACAAAAAAGAATCACCCAATTCGGAGTCCGTATGAAAAAGTTGTTGGCGTTTTGAGTCAGATATGTCTGTGCAGTCCGAATCTGAATCCAGAACGTGAGAGACTTGGACTCTATCTTCTCTTGGCCCAAAAGTGACGTGAGAGGACTTTTTGAACACAACCTAAACTTCTCCTTTTCCCTTGTCTTCATATGTGGATTGTACAAATGTCCCATACACCTGCAATTAGACAAAACACAAAAGTGTGTGAAGTATTTTTGTTCTGGATAACATAAATAGATTATTGAATAGTTTGCATTAGAAATCACCTGACAAATATGCATGTATGCAATATTTTTGGTCGTATCCAAGGTAGTCATGTCCTCATCATGCTCCCCTTTTTGAAAACAAAGCCGTCCTCGGCATTGCTTAACCTGAAATGTGGCTAACAACAGAGACAAGGTGTACATGTTGTATATGTATATGTCATCCATTTTAACTTCCCTTGATTTTTGCAGATATGTCACATGTATACATGAGTAACTTTGATTGTTCATAAAATCTAAAGCCAAAAAATTATCACAAGAAGTAGAAGGCATGAAAATATTGCAACTCAGTTTGCACATATAAGTGAAGCTCTTATTCTCTTCAAAAGATTGGCAATGTTCATCATTAAACCATCCTAACTTCGATGAATAAACCTTACTTGCATCAAATTTACATGCTACAACATGCTTAAATAAGCAAACATGCAATAAGTCATTGGACACAGAATCATCATCAAGATTAGAGGTCATATCAAAATGATTAAACATTGGTTCTTTTACATCAACAGTTAATTCAATGGGTGCACTCAAAATTGTTTATATTTCAGTTGTTTGATCACATGATGCATTCATGACAGTAACAAGAGTCTCTAAAATAGGTGGTGTGCTCAAATCAATAGGTAACTCAACACATGATGCATTCAAGTTAACTAGGCATGCTTCATTCTCATGTGAAGTTATATCATCAAGACCTTTATTGTTACCTCGCAGAGATGTAGCTGATGTAGGTACGGACGTTGACAATGTACCATACTCTTGAGATGATATCGTGCTCACAATCCGAGGTGGGGCTGCTCTAGTAGGTGCAATAGTGGAGTAACCAACCGGCGGTGGTGAGCATGAACTGGAATAGTAGTTGTCGTAGTCACCCAATGCATCCTCCTGTATTTGTCTCTCAAAGGTACAAGCACGGACATACATACCAGTAATGCAACGAGGAATATACTGAAATCTTGCCTGAATATCATGGTTCAAACCACCAAAAAATCTATTCATTGTATCATCCTCAGATTCTTCTATGTCACAATGATGCATATAAGATTTGAACTCTTGGTAGTAAGCATGAACAGTGTTACTGCCTTGTTTTAATTGCTCCAATTTGCGACGCAATTCACGACGATAGTAAGGAGGAAAAAATTGTTGTCTCATTATAGCTTTCAAAACTTTCCAAGTTGTGGGTTGGTTATCAATGTTTTTCTTACAATGTACACTCCACCAAACAGAAGCAAAACCAGTAAATGCTCTAATGGTAGCTCGTACTCTCTCAAGTTCAGAAAAATCATGGTGACTAAAAACTTGTTCTACTTCAAGCTCCCAAGCTAGATAAATAGCAGGATTAAATCTACCCTCAAATGATGGTAAAGAGATAACCTGACCATATGCTTGTGTGTGTTGTCCCAACTCTCGTGATGGTGAAGATGTGTCCGTCATCCAACAACTTCTATCTCTGAAACCTGTCATGATTAGTAGAAACAAGAACCAAAATTCGAGAATAATGTTCCTATGAACTACTAGGATGTGGTTGTAAAGTGCTCACAGTAAAGCAAATATCAATATCTTACAAGTTCTTACCATGCGGCAGGTGGTGATAGGCAACCAGCGGTGTCAAATAACTCTGAAGATTGTGTAAAACGATTGCCAGGGGAACGTACGTATACACGGTGTAGAAATATGTGGAGCTGGGTTGGCTATATATGGTAGCAAAAGATTAGCAATAATCAATTCAGAGATGCAATGTTGAATAAACGCTCAACGACGGTACTGTGCTGGTCCTAGGCTAGACCAAACTAGAGACGCGAGCCTAGAACACTAATGAGGTCATGTCGTAGCACAACTAGCATCAATAAAGGATATGAAGTAGCTCTGGACAGCAAGATATAAGTGAAGATCACAATAGCAGTAGACCTATTTAGAAGCTGATGTTGAGGTGCCAAATACTGAACTAGCTTCTGCAACTATTTAGATGCGGCTCGTCGCTAGCTTTCATTTGAGTACTCGCGGAGCCAAAACAGACTTCATATGAGGAAGTTATGCCTGTTTTACTGAACAGTGCACAAAACAGATTCCAATCCGAATTCAACTACGAGATTGAGTCTAGATAGATCCGAATTTTGTTTTTTTTCTCCTCTCTTTTTTTTCTCACACTTTTTTTCTTTTCCTTTCTTTTTTTTTCTTTGACTTTTTTTTACTTTTTTTTCTCTCGTTTTTTTTCTCTATCTTTTTTTTCTCTCTCCCTCTTTCCAAAACAAACTAGATAAGATGTAGATTGGATCAAGCGAAGATGGGAATAATCTCAACTATGATTGTGACAATGAACGGTGGGTAGCACGTGGAGAAAATTGATGGATGGGTGGTGGACAGCGGAAGGGATAATGATGCAGCGGCGACGTGACTAATGTGAACAGAACTCGAAACTCTAAACGACCTAGACACTAAGACCAGCAACTCGACACGATGATGCAACCAATAATTCAACTATGCAAGCAATGAAAAGAAAATTGCAAAGGCTCAGACTGGCTTGGACAAAGGATGAATAGATCTAACTCTTTTTTGTGGATTTTTCTTGGACAATAGGTAAGAAAATAAATCAAATCTAGGAAAACTGGAAATTCTCACCGAGCAACCTGAAAACTGATACCACTTGATAGAGGCGAGGGTGTCCCGATCTTTCGATGAGATGATAACTATCGATTTGGTGGAGACGACTTTGACGATCCGACTACAAACGTGCACGACGTTGCGCCTTAGCAATCGCTAAACCAATCTCCTGAGGTTACTGACGATGCCGGAAGCACGGTTAGCCTGACCACGAAGGTCTATTCCTGCAAGCAATCGAAGAACGAGCAAGAATATGATAAAGCAATCTGAATATTGCAAATATATATGAGGTATTGATAATGGTGGGGATTCGGAAGCGGTCTTGGTCTGGTCGTTGGACACAAACGAAGTACACGAAGTTGCAATGGCTAACTTTTAACTAAACAAATCCCAACGAAAAAGCTACTAGATGGATCTACTTATATAGGAGCAAGGGGTGGCGGCCAAGGAGGTGGGAGGACGTCCCAAGGCAGCCTAAAACTAACCCTAGGTCGTACAAGGCTCATGGGCCCAAGTGGAGGTGATGCAACACCTTTGGGCTTGTAGTTTGACTCGGATTCTGCTGCAACGTCAGATTGTTTCGTCCGTAACTCAACGCTCCGGATGAATTTGAAGGTGAATCCATTTGGGTTGGAAAGAGCACGAAATCTAGTTTTCAACAAAAAAAGAATCACCCAATTCGGAGTCCGTATGAAAAGTGACGTGAGAGGACTTTTTGAACACAACCTAAACTTCTCCTTTTCCCTTGTCTTATTATGTGGATTGTACAAATGTCCCATACACCTGCAATTAGACAAAACACAAAAGTGTGTGAAGTATTTTTGTTCTGGATAACATAAATAGATTATTGAATAGTTTGCATTAGAAATCACCTGACAAATATGCATGTATGCAATATTTTTGGTCGTATCCAAGGTAGTCATGTCCTCATCACTTGGACGAAATATACAAGATGCCACTTCATAAATTTCGTCCCGAGGCTGTTATAGGTGCTGCGTCACCTTTTTATTGGGCCAGGCCCATGTAACTTCGAAATACATAAGTATAGGCTATTTTTAGAGTCCGTATGTGTGGGGAAACAAGAGATAGGGTTGATTTCGGACCCCTCCACCAAGGGCCACGAAATTCCCCCTCTCTTCCTCCATATATACAGCCCTTAGGGCACCGTTTAGACTTTGGGTTTTGTTTAGATTAAAAGTTCGCCATAGCTGCAACTTCGCGTAGTTCGTTTGTGTTCAACGACCAGACAAAGGCGTCACGGAACCCCACCTTGATCAATAAAGCTTTCATCTTATATTCGCAATATCCAGATTGCAATCTCAGTTTCTTGCTTGTTCTTCGTTTGCTCGCAGAAAACAGACCCTCGTGGTCAGGTTGATCGTGCTCCGGCGTGGTCAATAACCTCTCGGAGTTGGTTTAGCGATTGCTAAGGCGCGACGTCCTCGCACGTTCGTAGTCGGATCGTCAAAGTCGACTGCCACCAAAGCGATATCCATCATCTCATCGAAAGACGGGACACCTTTGCCTCTATCACAAACAAGATCTCCAGGTGCAAACACAACATGTTTTCTACCCTTATCTCCAGCAAGTTTATATTTAGCATTCATACGCTCAATGTTTTCCTTAGTTAACTCATGCATTTTTAAAATCAATTCAGCACGTTGTTTAGCATCAAAATTAACCTTCTCCGAAGATGGAAGAGGCAACAAATCAATAGGTGCACGAGGTAGGAAACCATACACAACTTCAAAAGGGCACATCTTAGTAGTAGAATGCGATGAACGATTATAAGCAAATTCAATATGAGGCAAGCATTCCTCCCACATTTTCTTATTATTCTTCAAAACAGCCCTAAGCATAGTAGACAACGTTCTATTGACTACTTCAGTTTGTCCATCAGTTTGGGGGTGACAAGTAGTACTAAAAAGCAGTTTAGTCCCCAACTTAGCCCATAAACATCTCCAAAAGTGGCTAAGAAATTTAGTATCACGATCTGAAACAATAGTATTTGGCACACCATGCAGGCGCATAATTTCACGAAAGAACAAATCCGCAACATTAACAGCATCATCGCTTTTATGACATGGTATAAAGTGTGCCATTTTCGAGAATCTATCCACGACAACAAATATGCTATCCCTCCCCTTCTTTGTTCGAGGTAAACCTAAAACAAAGTCCATAGATATATCCTCCCAAGGAACACTAGGTACAGGCAAAGGCATATATAAACCATGAGGATTGAGTCGTGACTTAGCTTTTTGACATGTAGTGCATCGAGCAATAAAACGCTCAACATCCCATTTCATCTTTGGCCAAAAGAAATGTGTAGCAAGTACGTCCTCCGTCTTCTTCACGCCAAAGTGTCCCATTAATCCTCCTCCATGCGCCTCCTGCAACAACAAAAGACGAACGGAGCTAGCTGGAATGCATAGCTTGTTAGCACGAAACACAAATCCATCGTTAACGACGAACTTGTTCCACATTCTTCCTTCTTTACAATTCTGCATTACATCTTTAAAATCAGCATCATGCACATATTGATCTTTGATGGTCTCCAAACCAAATATTTTGAAGTCAAGTTGTGAAAGCATAGTATAGCGGCGAGACAATGCATCAGCAATAACATTTTCTTTTCCCTTCTTGTGTTTAATGACATAAGGAAAAGTCTCAATGAATTCAACCCATTTAGCATGTCTACGATTCAGTTTAGCTTGACTTTTAATATGTTTCAAAGATTCATGATCAGAATGTATAACAAATTCTTTGGGCCATAAATAATGTTGCCATGTTTCTAAAGTCCGAACAAGAGCATATAATTCTTTATCATAAGTAGAATAATTCAGACTAGGCCCACTCAATTTTTCAGAAAAGTATGCAACAGGATTGCCATCTTGTAATAACACACCGCCTAATCCAATTCCACTAGCATCACATTCAAGCTCAAAAGTCTTATTAAAATCAGGAAGTTGGAGTAAAGGAGCATGTGTCAACTTATCTTTTAATACCGAGAAGGCTTCTTCCTGTGCGGTACCCCAAAGCAAAGGCACATCTTTCTTTGTAAGCTCATTGAGAGGTGCAGCAATGGTGCTGAAATCTCTCACAAAACGCCTATAGAATCCAGCGAGGCCAAGAAGACTCCTCACTTGTGTGACCGTTTTGGGCTGCGGCCAACTCTCAATAGTTTCAATCTTGGCTTTATCAACTTCAATTCCCTGTGGAGTAACAACATAGCCAAGAAAAGATACTCGGTCGGTGCAAAAGGTGCACTTCCCAAGGTTACCAAACAAACGTGCATCACGTAGAGCAATAAAAACAGCACGTAAATGTTCCAAATGTTCTTCCAAAGATCTGCTATAAATCAATATGTCATCAAAGTAAACTACCACAAATCGTCCAATGAAAGCACGTAAAACTTCGTTCATTAATCTCATGAAAGTACTCGGCGCATTAGTTAACCCAAAAGGCATGACTAACCACTCATATAATCCAAACTTAGTTTTGAATGCTGTTTTCCATTCATCTCCCAGTTTCATACGAATTTGATGGTATCCACTACGCAAATCAACTTTGGAGAATATTGTAGAGCCACTCAATTCATCAAGCATATCATCTAGCCTAGGAATAGGATGACGATAACGAATAGTAATATTATTAATGCCTCTACAATCAACACACATACGTGATGTACCATCCTTTTTCGGCACTAGAATAATAGGAACAGCACAAGGACTAAGGGATTCGCGTATATAACCTTTGTCGAGAAGCTCTTGTACTTGACGCATAATCTCCTTCGTCTCCTCTGGATTGGTACGGTATGGTGCACGGTTTGGCAGTGAAGCACCGGGAATTAAGTCAATCTGATGCTCAATCCCTCGAATAGGCGGTAATCCCGGTGGCACGTCTTGTGGAAAAACGTCAGCGAACTCCTGCAAAATGTTAGTGACAGCAGGAGGCAAAGAGGAAGGCACGTCCTCGAATGAAAATAATGCCTCTTTGCACACAAAAGCATAGCAAACAGATTTGCTGAAATCTAGCTCATCAATATCAGATTTGGTGGCAAATAAACATGCACTTTTCAATTTAATTTCAGAAGCAACACTAGATGGTTTCTTATTAGGCTTCATTTGTTGCTCAAATTCTTTTGCCACAATCTGATTTTCACTCTTATTCTTCTCCTGTTGTGCTTTATTAGCTCTATTAATATCATCTTTCAAAATGGAATCAGGAGTCATAGGAAGCAAAGTAATATTTTTATCCTTATGAACAAGAGTATAGTGATTGTTTCTACCATGGTGTACAGAATTTTTATCAAATTGCCATGGTCTACCCAGTAATAAGGAACATGCTTGCATAGGTACCACATCACAATCAACATAATCAGCATATGTAGAGATACTAAAATGCACACGAACAGTACGTGTTACCTTAACCTTGCCGCTGTTGTTGAACCATTGGATGTAGTAAGGATGTGGATGTGGTCTTGTGGTGAGAGAAAGCTTCTCCACCATCTCCATGCTAGCCAAGTTGTTGCAGCTCCCTCCGTCTATTATGACACGCACAGAACGTTCCTTCACAACTCCCTTGGTATGGAACAAATTGTGCCTCTGATTTTGCTCAGCTTGTGTGATCTGCACACTCAAAACACGTTGAGCAACTAAACATTCATACCTGTCAGCGTCTTCAGGAGCCATGTATTGCGTCTCATGATCAGAATCATCTCCACCATGTTCTTCACGTGTAATAAGAGCCAATGTCTCCTCATCATAGTCACTAGCGGACTCATATCCACCATCCGCGGTAGCAATCATCACACGCGGAGATTTGCATTCTCTCGCATAATGACCTCCTCCCTTACAACGACGACAAATAATATCACTTGTGTGCCCTGTTGATGCCATGGAAGAAGAAGAACGCTGTGCAGGCCCCGCAGGTGCGCTCTTGGCAGATAATGGTGGTTGTGCCTGTTTTCTTGTATCACGACTGGAGGTGCTGGTGCAGTTGAAGTAGAAGATGCACGTGGTGTCCATGATGAAGGTCGGCCTGCAGAAAAGTTAGTTCGCCCCAATGCTTGTCGATCCTGCACTTCACGTTCAGCTTTACAAGCAAGATGGAATAAACGAGTGATATTAGTATACTCCTTATAGTCTAGAATGGTCTGAATCTCTCTATTTAATCCACCCAGAAAACGTGCAAGCATAGCTTCATTCTCCTCAACAATACCACATCTAATCATGCCAGTTTGTAATTCCTGATAATATTCTTCTACAGAATTTTTCCCTTGTCTTAAACGCTGCAATTTTTGAAGCAATTCACGTTGATAATATGGTGGAACCCAACGCGTACGCATAGCAGTTTTCAAAGCAGCCCAAGTAGTTGGAATAGGATATAATCTACAATGTTCAGCCCAAAGATCTGCTATAAATCAATATGTCATCAAAGTAAACTACCACAAATCGTCCAATGAAAGCACGTAAAACTTCGTTCGTTAATCTCATGAAAGTACTAGGTGCATTAGTTAACCCAAAAGGCATGACTAACCACTCATATAATCCAAACTTAGTTTTGAATGCTGTTTTCCATTCATCTCCCAATTTCATACGAATTTGATGGTATCCACTACGCAAATCAACTTTGGAGAATATTGTAGAGCCACTCAATTCATCAAGCATATCATCTAGCCTAGGAATAGGATGACGATAACGAATAGTAATATTATTAATGCCTCTACAATCAACACACATACGTGATGTACCATCCTTTTTCGGCACTAGAATAATAGGAACAGCACAAGGACTAAGGGATTCGCGTATATAACCTTTGTCGATAAGCTCTTGTACTTGACGCATAATCTCCTTCGTCTCCTCTGGATTGGTACGGTATGGTGCACGGTTTGGCAGTGAAGCACCGGGAATTAAGTCAATCTGATGCTCAATCCCTCGAATAGGCGGTAATCCCGGTGGCACGTCTTGTGGAAAGACGTCAGCGAACTCCTGCAAAATGTTAGTGACAGCAGGAGGCAAAGAGGAAGGCACGTCCTCGAATGAAAATAATGCCTCTTTGCACACAAAAGCATAGCAAACAGATTTGCTGAAATCTAGCTCATCAATATCAGATTTGGTGGCAAATAAACATGCACTTTTCAATTTAATTTCAGAAGCAACACTAGATGGTTTATTATTAGGCTTCATTTGTTGCTCAAATTCTTTTGCCACAATCTGATTTTCACTCTTATTCGTCTCCTGTTTTGCTTTATTAGCTCTATTAATATCATCTTTCAAAATGGAATCGGGAGTCATAGGAAGCAAAGTAATATTTTTATCCTTATGAACAAGAGTATAGTGATTGTTTCTACCATGGTGTACATAATTTTTATCAAATTGCCATGGTGTACCAAGTAATAAGGAACATGCTTGCATAGGTACCACATCACAATCAACATAATCAGCATATGTAAAGATACTAAAATGCACACGAACAGTACGTGTTACCTTAACCTTGCCGCTGTTGTTGAACCATTGGATGTAGTAAGGATGTGGATGTGGTCTTGTGGTGAGAGAAAGCTTCTCCACCATCTCCATGCTAGCCAAGTTGTTGCAGCTCCCTCCGTCTATGATGACGCGCACAGAACTCTCCTTAACAACTCCCTTGGTATGGAACAAATTGTGCATCTGATTTTGCTCAGCTTGTGTGATCTGCACACTCAAAACACGTTGAGCAACTAAACATTCATACCTGTCAGCGTCTTCAGGAGCCATGTATTGCGTCTCATGACCAGAATCATCTCCACCATGTTCTTCACGTGTAATAAGAGCCAAAGTCTCCTCATCATAGTCACTAGCGGACTCATATCCACCATCCGCGGTAGCAATCATCACACGCGGAGATTTGCATTCTCTCGCATAATGACCTCCTCCCTTACAACGACGACAAATAATATCACTTGTGTGCCCTGTTGATGCCATGGAAGAAGAAGAACTCTGTGCAGGCCCAGCAGGTGCGCTCTTGGCAGATAATGGTGGTTGTGCCTGTTTTCTTGTATCACGACTGGAGGAGGCACGTGACTGAGGTGCTGGTGCAGTTGATGTAGAGACTTTGGCTCTTATTACACGTGAAGAACATGGTGGAGATGATTCTGATCATGAGACGCAATACATGGCTCCTGAAGACGCTGACAGGTATGAATGTTTAGTTGCTTAACGTGTTTTGAGTGTGCAGATCACACAAGCTGAGCAAAATGAGATGCACAATTTGTTCCATACCAAGGGAGTTGTGAAGGAACGTTCTGTGCGCGTCATCATAGACAGAGGGAGCTGCAACAACTTGGCTAGCATGGAGATGGTGGAGAAGCTTTCTCTCACCACAAGACCACATCCACATCCTTACTACATCCAATGGTTCAACAACAGCGGCAAGGTTAAGGTAACACGTACTGTTCGTGTGCATTTTAGTATCTCTACATATGCTGATTATGTTGATTGTGATGTGGTACCTATGCAAGCATGTTCCTTATTACTTGGTAGACCATGGCAATTTGATAAAAATTCTGTACACCATGGTAGAAACAATCACTATACTCTTGTTCATAAGGATAAAAATATTACTTTGCTTCCTATGACTCCTGATTCCATTTTGAAAGATGATATTAATAGAGCTAATAAAGCAAAACAGGAGACGAATAAGAGTGAAAATAAGATTGTGGCAAAAGAATTTGAGCAACAAATGAAACCTAATAATAAACCATCTAGTGTGATGAGGACATCAATACAATTGTTACACCCACAGCCCCTGCTGCTATACATACTGGACCAATTACTAGAGCTCGTGCACGCCAACTAAATTACCAGGTACTTTCGTTTCTTGGTAATGATTCTAATGTTCATGAGAATATGATGCTGCCTAAATTGGATACATTTGTTTTGCTTACAAATGAAGGGCCTAGCTTGGAGAAGGATGAACATTGGAGCAAGAACAAGCATGAAGATGATGGCATGCGCAAGGGAAACAAGAACGGAGTTACAAGTGATGATTTCAGGACTTTGAAGCCACCATAATGGGTGCATGAAGCCTTGGACGAAATATACAAGACGCCACTTCATAAATTTCGTCCCGAGGCTATTTTAGGTGCTGCGTCACCTTATTATTGGGCCAGGCCCATGTAATTTCGAAATACATAAGTATAGGCTATTTTTAGAGTCCGTATGTGTGGGGAAACAAGAGATAGGGTTGATTTCGGACCCCTCCACCAAGGGCCACGAAATTCTCCCCCTCTTCCTCCATATATACAGCCCTTAGGGCATCGTTTAGACTTTGGGTTTTGTTTAGATTAAAAGTTCGCCATAGCTGCAACTTCGCGTACTTCGTTTGTGTTCAACGACCAGACAAAGGCGTCACAGAACCCCATCTTGATCAATAAAGCTTTCATCTTATTTTCGCAATATCCAGATTGCAATCTTAGTTTCTTGCTTGTTCTTCGTTTGCTCGCAGGAAACAGACCCTCGTGGTCAGGTTGATCGTGCTCCGGCGTGGTCAATAACCTCTCGGAGTTGGTTTAGCGATTGCTAAGGCGCGACGTCCTCGCACGTTCGTAGTCGGATCGTCAAAGTCGACTTCCACCAAAGCGAAATCCACCATCTCATCGAAAGACGGGACACCTTTGCCTCTATCACCGCATGTGATGATTGCTACTGCGGATATTATAGTGATATTATAGTCTAGTGGATATGAGTCCGCTAGTGACTATGATGAGGAGACTTTGGCTCTTATTACACGTGAAGAACATGGTGGAGATGATTCTGATCATGAGACGCAATACATGGCTCCTGAAGACGCTGACAGGTATGAATGTTTAGTTGCTCAACGTGTTTTGAGTGTGCAGGTCACACAAGCTGAGCAAAATCAGAGGCACAATTTGTTCCATACCAAGGGAGTTGTGAAGGAACGTTCTGTGCGCATCATCATAGACGGAGGTAGTTGCAACAACTTGGCTAGCATGGAGATGGTGGAGAAGCTTTCTCTCACCACAAGACCACATCCACATCCTTACTACATCCAATGGTTCAACAACAGCGGCAAGGTTAAGGTAACACGTACTGTTCGTGTGCATTTTAGTATCTCTACATATGCTGATTATGTTGATTGTGATGTGGTACCTATGCAAGCATGTTCCTTATTACTTGGTATACCATGGCAATTTGATAAAAATTCTGTACACCATGGTAGAAACAATCACTATACTCTTGTTCATAAGGATAAAAATATTACTTTGCTTCCTATGACTCCTGATTCCATTTTGAAAGATGATATTAATAGAGCTAATAAAGCAAAACAGGAGACGAATAAGAGTGAAAATCAGATTGTGGCAAAAGAATTTGAGCAACAAATGAAGCCTAATAATAAACCATCTAGTGTTGCTTCTGAAATTAAATTGAAAAGCGCATGTTTATTTGCCACCAAATCTGATATTGATGAGCTAGATTTCAGCAAATCTGTTTGCTATGCTTTTGTGTGCAAAGAGGCATTATTTTCATTCGAGGACGTGCCTTCCTCTTTGCCTCCTGCTGTCACTAACATTTTGCAGGAGTTCGCTGACGTCTTTCCACAAGACGTGCCACCGGGATTACCGCCTATTCGAGGGATTGAGCATCAGATTGACTTAATTCCCGGTGCTTCACTGCCAAACCGTGCACCATACCGTACCAATCCAGAGGAGACGAAGGAGATTATGCGTCAAGTACAAGAGCTTCTCGACAAAGGTTATATACGCGAATCCCTTAGTCCTTGTGCTGTTCCTATTATTCAAGTGCCGAAAAAGGATGGTACATCACGTATGTGTGTTGATTGTAGAGGCATTAATAATATTACTATTCGTTATCGTCATCCTATTCCTAGGCTAGATGATATGCTTGATGAATTGAGTGGCTCTACAATATTCTCCAAAGTTGATTTGCGTAGTGGATACCATCAAATTCGTATGAAATTGGGAGATGAATGGAAAACAGCATTCAAAACTAAGTTTGGATTATATGAGTGGTTAGTCATGCCTTTTGGGTTAACTAATGCGCCTAGTACTTTCATGAGACTAATGAACGAAGTTTTACGTGCTTTCATTGGACGATCTGTGGTAGTCTATTTTGATGATATACTGATTTATAGCAGATCTTTGGAAGAACATTTGGAACATTTACGTGCTGTTTTTATTGCTCTACGTGATGCACGTTTGTTTGGTAACCTTGGGAAGTGCACCTTTTGCACCGACCGAGTATCTTTTCTTGGCTATGTTGTTACTCCACAGGGAATTGAAGTTGATAAAGCCAAGATTGAAGCTATTGAGAGTTGGCCGCAGCCCAAAACGGTCACACAAGTGAGGAGTTTTCTTGGCCTCGCTGGATTCTATAGGCGTTTTGTGAGAGATTTCAGCACCATTGCTGCACCTCTCAATGAGCTTACAAAGAAAGATGTGCCTTTTCTTTGGGGTACCGCACAGGAAGAAGCCTTCTCGGTATTAGAAGATAAGTTGACACATGCTCCTTTACTCCAACTTCCTGATTTTAATAAGACTTTTGAGCTTGAATGTGATGCTAGTGGAATTGGATTAGGCGGTGTGTTATTACAAGATGGCAATCCTGTTGCATACTTTTCTGAAAAATTGAGTGGGCCTAGTCTGAATTATTCTACTTATGATAAAGAATTATATGCTCTTGTTCGGACTTTAGAAACATGGCAACATTATTTATGGCCCAAAGAATTTGTTATACATTCTGATCATGAATCTTTGAAACATATTAAAAGTCAAGCTAAACTGAATCGTAGACATGCTAAATGGGTTGAATTCATTGAGACTTTTCCTTATGTCATTAAACACAAGAAGGGAAAAGAAAATGTTATTGCTGATGCATTGTCTCGCCGCTATACTATGCTTTCACAACTTGATTTAAAATATTTGGTTTGGAGACCATCAAAGATCAATATGTGCATGATGCTGATTTTAAAGATGTAATGCAGAATTGTAAAGAAGGAAGAATGTTGAACAAGTTCGTCGTTAACGATGGATTTGTGTTTCGTGCTAACAAGCTATGCATTCCAGCTAGCTCCGTTCGTCTTTTGTTGTTGCAGGAGGCGCATGGAGGAGGATTAATGGGACACTTTGGCGTGAAGAAGACGGAGGACGTACTTGCTACACATTTCTTTTGGCCAAAGATGAGACGAGATGTTGAGCGTTTTATTGCTCGATGCACTACATGTCAAAAAGCTAAGTCACGACTTGATGAGGACATGGATACCTTGGATACGACCAAAAATATTGCATACATGCATATTTGTCAGGTGATTTCTAATGCAAACTATTCAATAATCTATTTATGTTATCCAGAACAAAAATACTTCACACACTTTCGTGTTTTGTCTAATTGCAGGTGTATGGGACATTTGTACAATCCACATATGAAGATAAGGGAAAAGGAGAAGTTTAGGTTGTGTTCAAAAAGTCCTCTCACGTCACTTTTGGGCCAAGAGAAGATAGAGTCCAAGTCTCTCACGTTCTGGATTCAGATTCGGACTGCACAGACATACCTGACTCAAAACGCCAACAACTTTTTCATACGGACTCCGAATTGGGTGATTCTTTTTTTTGTTGAAAACTAGATTTCGTGCTCTTTCCAACCCAATTGGATTCACCTTCAAATTCGTTTGGAGCGTTGAGTTACGGACGAAACAATCTGACGTTGCAGCAGAATCCGAGTCAAACTACAAGCCCAAAGGTGTTGCATCACCTCCACTTGGGCCCATGAGCCTTGTACGACCTAGGGTTAGTTTTAGGCTGCCTTGGGACGTCCTCCCACCTCCTTGGCCGCCACCCCTTGCTCCTATATAAGTAGATCCATCTAGTAGCTTTTTCCTGGGGATTTGTTTAGTTAAAAGTTAGCCAGTGCAACTTCGTGTACTTCGTTTGTGTCCAACGACCAGACCAAGACCGCTTACGGATCCCCACCATTATCAATACTTCATATATATTCGCAATATTCAGATTGCTTTATCATATTCTTGCTCGTTCTTCGATTGCTTGCAGGAATAGACCTTCGTGGTCAGGTTGATCGTGCTCCAGCGTGGTCAATAACCTCTCGGAGTTGGTTTAGCGATTGCTAAGGCGCAACGTCGTGCACGTTTGTAGTTGGATCGTCAAAGTCGTCTCCACCAAATCGATAGTTATCATCTCATCGAAAGATCGGGACACCCTCGCCTCTATTAAGTGGTATCAGTTTTCAGGTTGCTCGGTGAGAATTTCCAGTTTTCCTAGATTAGATTTATTTTCTTACCTATTGTCCAAGAAAAAGCCACGAAAAAGAGTTAGATCTATTCATCCTTAGTCCAAGCCAGTCTGAGCCTTTGCAATTTTCTTTTCATTGCTTGCATAGTTGAATTATCGGTTGCATCGTCGTGTCGAGTTGCTGGTCTTAGTTTCTAGTTCGTTTAGAGTTTCGAGTTCTATTCACATTAGTCACGCCACCGCTGCATCATTATCTCTTCCGCTGTCCACCACCCATCCATCAATTTCCTCCACGTGCTACCCACCGTTCATTGTCATAATCATAGTTGAGATCGTTCCCATCTTCGCTTGATCCAATCTACATCTTATCTAGTTTGTTTTGGAAAGAGGGAGAGAGTAAAAAAAGATAGAGAAAAAAAACGAGAGAAAAAAAAGTAAAAAAAGTCAAAGAAAAAGAGAGAGAAGAAAAAAAAAGCGTGAAAAAAAAGGAGAGAAAAAAAATCGAATCTATCTAGAATCAATCTCGTACCTGTATTCGGATTGGAATCTGTTTTGCGCACTGTTCAGTAAAACAGGTGTATCTTCCTCATACGAAGTCCGTTTTGGCTCCGTGAGTACTCAAATTGAAGCTAGAGACGAGCCACATCTAAATAGTTGCAGAAGCTAGTTCAATATTTGACACCTCAAAATCGGTTTCTAAATAGGTCTTTTTGCCCTCCGAAGTTCGTGAACACAGCTTGTTCCAATTTTTCAGGCCAGTTTTAGAATTCTTTGACTCCTCATATCAACTCGGAATTGAGTGATTCTTTTTGCATTGGAAAGCTTGAGTTAGTAGCATTCTTTGAAAGAATTTATCAAAAAAATCGGCACAAACTTTTTCAGAGGAAAGTTGGAGACAAAGTTGTTGATATATCCTGCTTGGCTATTGTTTCACCTCATTATCTTTACTGCCGTTGTGATCTTCACTTATATCTTGCTGTCCAGAGCTACTTAGTATCCTTCATTGATGCTAGTTGTGCTACGACGTGACCTCATTAGTGTTCTAGGCTCGCGTCTCTAGTTCGGTCTAGCCTAGGACCAGCACAGTACCGTCGTTGAGCGTTTATTCAACATCGCATCTCTGAATTGATTATTGCTAATCTTTTGCTACCATATATAGCCAACCCAGCTCCACATATTTCTACACCGTGTATACATACGTTCCCCTGGCAATCGCTTTACACAATCTTCAGAGTTATTTGACACCGCTGGTTGCCTGTCACCACCTGCTGCTTGGTAAGAACTTGTAAGATATTGATATTTGCTTTACTGTGAGCGCTTTACCACCATACCCTAGTAGTTCATAGGAACATTATTCTTGCATTTTGTTTCTTGTTTCTACTAATCATGACAGGTTCCGAAGATAGAAGTTCTTGGATGACGGACACATCTTCACCATCACGAGAGTTGGGACAACACACACAAGCACATGGTCAGGTTATCTTTTTACCGTCATTTGAGGGTAGATTTAATCCTACTACTTATTTGGCTTGGGAGCTTGAAGTAGAACAAGTTTTTAGTCACCATGACTTTTCTGAACTTGAGCGAGTGCGAGCAGCCACTAGAGCATTTACTGATTTTGCTTCTGTTTGGTGGAGTGTACATTGTAAGAAAAACATTGATAACCAACCCACAACTTGGAAAGTTTTGAAAGCTGTAATGAGACAACAATTTTTCCCTCCTTATTATCGTCGTGAATTGCTTCACAAATTTGAACAATTTAAACAAGGCAACAACACTGTTCATGCTTACTACCAAGAGTTCAAATCTTATATGCATCATTGTGACATAGAAGAATCTGAGAATGATACAATGAATAGATTTTTTGGTGGTTTGAACCATGATATTCAGGCAAAATTTCAGTATATTCCTTGTTGCATTACTGGTATGTATGTCCGTGCTTGTACCTTTGAGAGACAGATACAGGAGGATGCATTAGGTGACTACAACAACTACTATTCCAGTTCATGCTCACCACCGCCGGTGGGTTCCTCCATCATTGCACCTCGGATTATGAGCGCGGCATCATCTCAAGGGTATGGTACATTGTCAACGTCCGTACCTACATCAGCTACATCTTTGCCACAAGGTAACAGTAAAGATATTGATGATATAACTTCACATGAGAAAGATGCATGCCTAGTTAACTTGAATGCGTCATGTATTGAGTTACCTGTTGATTTGAGCACACCACCTATTTTAGAGAGTGATCAAACAACTGAAATATCAACAATTTTGAGTGCATCCATTGAATTAACTGTTGATGCAAAAGAACTAATGTTTAATCATTTTGATATGGCCTCCAATCTTGGTGATGATTCTGTGTCCAATGACTTATTGCATGTTTGCTTATTTAAGCACGTTGTAGCATGTAAATTTGATGCAAGTAAGGTTTATTCACCAAAGTTGGGATGGTTTAAGGATGAACATTGTGAATCTTTTGAAATGAATAAGAGCTTCATTTATATGTGCAAACTGAGTTCTAATATTTTCATGCCTTCTACTTCTTGTGATAATTTTTTGGCTTTAGTTTTTATGAACTATGAAAGTTACTCATGTATACATGTGTCATACATGCAAAAATCAAGGGAAGTTAAACTGGATGACATATACATATACAACATGTACACCTTGTCTCTTTTGTTAGCCACATTTCAGATTAAGCAACGCCGAGGACGGCTTTGTTTTCAAAAAGGGGAGGATGATGAGGACATGGATACCTTGGATACGACCAAAAATATTGCATACATGCATATTTGTCAGGTGATTTCTAATGCAAACTATTCAATAATCTATTTATGTTATCCAGAACAAAAATACTTCACACACTTTTGTGTTTTGTCTAATTGCAGGTGTATGGGACATTTGTACAATCCACATATGAAGATAAGGGAAAAGGAGAAGTTTAGGTTGTGTTCAAAAAGTCCTCTCACGTCACTTTTGGGCCAAAAGAAGATAGAGTCCAAGTCTCTCACGTTCTGGATTCAGATTCGGACTGCACAGACATACCTGACTCAAAACGCCAACAACTTTTTCATACGGACTCCGAATTGGGTGATTCCTTTTTTGTTGAAAACTAGATTTCGTGCTCTTTCCAACCCAATTGGATTCACCTTCAAATTCGTTTGGAGCGTTGAGTTACGGACGAAACAATCTGACGTTGCAGCAGAATCCGAGTCAAACTACAAGCCCAAAGGTGTTGCATCACCTCCACTTGGGCCCATGAGCCTTGTACGACCTAGGGTTAGTTTTAGGCTGCCTTGGGACGTCCTCCCACCTCCTTGGCCGCCACCCCTTGCTCCTATATAAGTAGATCCATCTAGTAGCTTTTTCCTGGGGATTTGTTTAGTTAAAAGTTAGCCAGTGCAACTTCGTGTACTTCGTTTGTGTCCAACGACCAGACCAAGACCGCTTACGGATCCCCATCATTATCAATACTTCATATATATTCGCAATATTCAGATTGCTTTATCATATTCTTGCTCGTTCTTCGATTGCTTGCAGGAATAGACCTTCGTGGTCAGGTTGATCGTGCTCCAGCGTGGTCAATAACCTCTCGGAGTTGGTTTAGCGATTGCTAAGGCGCAACGTCGTGCACGTTTGTAGTCGGATCGTCAAAGTCGTCTCGACCAAATCGATAGTTATCATCTCATCGAAAGATTGGGACACCCTCGCCTCTATTACGACTCAATCCTCATGGTTTATATATGCCTTTACCTGTACCTAGTGTTCCTTGCGAGAATATATCTATGGACTTTGTTTTAGGTTTACCTCGAACAAAGAAGGGGAGGGATAGCATATTTGTTGTCGTGGATAGATTCTCGAAAATGGCACACTTTATACCATGTCATAAAAGCGATGATGCTGTTAATGTTGCTGATTTGTTCTTTCGTGAAATTATGCGCCTGCATGGTGTGCCAAATACTATTGTTTCAGATCGTGATACTAAATTTCTTAGCCACTTTTGGAGATGTTTATGGGCTAAGTTGGGGACTAAGCTGCTTTTTAGTACTACTTGTCACCCCAAACTGATGGACAAACTGAAGTAGTCAATAGAACATTGTCTACTATGCTTAGGGCTGTTTTGAAGAGTAATAAGAAAATGTGGGAGGAATGCTTGCCTTATATTGAATTTGCTTATAATCATTCATTGCATTCTACTACTAAGATGTGCCCTTTTGAAGTTGTGTATGGTTTCCTACCTCGTGCACCTATTGTTTTGTTGCCTCTTCCATCTTCGGAGAAGGTTAATTTTGATGCTAAACAACGTGCTGAATTGATTTTAAAAATGCATGAGTTAACTAAGGAAAACATTGAGCGTATGAATGCCAAATATAAACTTGCTGGAGATAAGGGTAGAAAACATGTTGTGTTTGCACCTGGAGATCTTGTTTGGTTACATTTGCGTAAGGATAGATTTCCTGATTTGCGCAAATCAAAGCTCATGCCACGTGCTGATGGTCCCTTTAAGGTGTTAGAGAAAATAAATGATAATGCATATAAACTTGATTTTGTTGTTTTCGTCCTAATTCCGAAAATTCCCCACCAAAAATAGCCCCAATTTTTTTTTGTGATTTGTTGGTGAGTCGAGATTTTGTTGGATTTGATCCATGGATTTGCTTTGTTCCGAGTGGATCTAGCTTCCCTGCCCTTCCTTCCTTCTAATTTCTTCTTTTTCCCCTCGGATTTGGGTTTTCCCCTAAGTTTTTCCGCCCAAATCCGTGATCTCGAAGTCTCTGTTCTTGGCAGATTCCCGACCCCCGGAACTTCCGGCCTTGCCCGGAACTTCCGGCCCCCGGACCTTCTGGTCATCCCCGGAACTTCTGGCCCCCGGACCTTCCGGACCCCCGAACTTCCGTCTTGCCCGGAACTTCCGGCCTGGACAGAACGGTTGCACTTCTTCGACACTTTCGCTACTTCGGAAACTTCGATCACGGTGCAGCGGCATCTTCGCCAACGTACTGAAGACCGTGCTCTGCGTCCCCATCGACTTTCGCATCCGTTTCAACCTTCAACTGAAGCAAGGACGGTAACATCGACGACATCTTTGTCATACCTTGCAATTGCATTGATAACCCACATTGCCTCATTTCGTGTAGCTTACCCATCGAGACTAGCCATTGAGTATTGCAGGCAACGTGACTTGTGCACATTAGGGATCATACTCCATAAGCATACATACCATATCATAGTGGTGCATATCTTGGGATCCATTTGTGTGTCACAAAGTTGTCATAGCATACACATTTGCTATCTTGGTTCGTAAAGTTTTGCATAAGAAAAGAGCTCAAAGAGTGAAAGAGACACCCAAGCTTTTAAGCAAAAGAGGAAAGATAAGCAAAGAGCTTATGAACAAGAACCATAGCATCATACTACATTAAGATTGTCATATTGGATCATCTTGGATCATTGCACCGAAATACTGATAGAGACGAGGGTCCCGATCTTTCGATGAGATGATAACTATCGATTTGGTGGAGACGACTTTCACGATCCGACTACAAACGTGCACGACGTTGCGCCTTAGCAATCACTAAACCGATCTCCTGAGGTTACTGACGATGCTGGAAGCACGGTCAGCCTGACCACGAAGGTCTATTCCTGCAAGCAATCGAAGAACGAGCAAGAATATGATAAAGCAATCTGAATATTGCAAATATATATGAAGTATTGATAATGGTGGGGATCCGGAAGCGGTCTTGGTCTGGTCGTTGGACACAAACGAAGTACACGAAGTTGCAATGGCTAACTTTTAACTAAACAAATCCCAAGGAAAAGCTACTAGATGGATCTACTTATATAGGAGCAAGGGGTGGCGGCCAAGGAGGTGGGAGGACGTCCCAAGGCAGCCTAAAACTAAATCTAGGTCGTACAAGGCCAATGGGCCCAAGTGGAGGTGATGTAACACCTTTGGACTTGTAGTTTGACTCGGATTCTGCTGCAGCATCAGATTGTTTCGTCCACAACTCAACGCTCCGGACGAATTTGAAGGTGATTCCAGTTGGGTTGGAAAGTGCACGAAATCTAGTTTCCAACAAAAAAAGAATCACCCAATTTGGAGTCCGTATGAAAAACTTGTGTGCGTTTTGAGTCAGGTATGTCTGTGCAGTCCGAATCTGAATCCAGAACGTGAGAAACTTGGACTCTATCTTCTCTTGGGCCAAAAGTGATGTGAGAGAACTTTTTGGACAGCAAATAAACATATCTTTATTCCTTATCTTCATATGTGGATTGTACAAATGTCCCATACACCTGCAATTAGACAAAACACAAAAGTGTGTGAAGTATTTTTGTTCTGGATAACATAAATAGATTATTGAATAGTTTGCACTAGAAATCACCTGACAAATATGCATATATGCAATATTTTTGGTCATATCCAAGATAGTCATGCCCTCATCATCCTCCCCTTCTTGAAAATAAAGCCGTCCTCGGCGTTGCTTAATCTGAAATGTGGCTAACAAAAGAGACAAGGTGTACATGTTGTATATGTATATGTCATCCATTTTTACTTCCCTTGATTTTTGCATATATGACACATGAATAGATGAGTAACTTGCATAGTTCATAAAATCTAAAGCCAAAAAATTAGCACAAGAAGTAGAAGGCATGAAAATATTGCAACTCAGTTTGCACATATAAGTGAAGCTCTTATTCATTTCAAAAGATTGACAATGTTCATCATTAAACCATCCCAACATTGGTGAATAAACCTTACTTGCATCAAATTTACATGCTACAACATGCTTAAATAAACAAACATGCAATAAGTCATTCAATACAGAATCATCACCAAGATTAGAGGTCATATCAAAATGATTAAACATTGGTTCTTTTGCATCAATAGTTAATTCAATGGGTGCACTCAAAATTGTTGGTATTTCAGTTGTTTGATCACATGGCAAAGTCAAATTATCAACGTAGTCCTCTAAAATAGGTGGTGTGATCAAAGTAGTGGGTAGCTCATCAGATGGTGCATTCAAATTGACAAGGCATTCATCATTCTCATATAGAGATGGAAGATCAGTACCTTTGTCATTACCTCTTATGATCAACTCAGATGATGTAGCCACTCTCGGGGGCGATGTGTCACATGGTGGAGGTGATGTAGTCCTGACAACAACGGATGTGGTTGTCATAGTATGCCTAGTAGTTGAAGGAACAATCATATCAACTCTTGGAATGTGCACCGTGCGCTTGTTCTCCTCGTGGCCAACACGTCGTTTTATTTCTTGTTCAGCTTTGCAAGCAAGATGAAACAAATGGTCCATAGGATAACACTCTTCATGAATTAGTATCTCTTGAATATCACGGTTTAATCCTCCCCAAAATCTATCCATAAAATCATCTTCACTTTCTTCTAAAGAGGAATGCAACAAGGTAGTTTGTAAATCATCATAATATTTTGTTACAGTTTCACTACCTTGTTTTAAGTGTTGCAACTTCTTAATCATGTCACGAGTATAATAAGCAGGGACGAAAGTATGTCGCATGGCAAGTTTCAAATCATTCCAAGTAGTAGGCATATAATCAGGGTGTAACCGACAATATTCACTCCACCAAACCAAAGCATAACCAGTGAAAGAACCAACCGCAACCTTAACCTTTTTATGTTCATCGAAATTATGGGAAGCAAATATATTTTTTATGTCAAACTCCCATTCAATATATAAAGCAGGTTTAAAACGGCCATTAAATGGTGGTATAGATACATTAACCTGATCATGTGCATTTGGATGTTTGTGCACCTCTCGTGACGGTTGTGGTATTTGCAAAGGTGGTGGCACGTCTCCCGCGATCGACAAAGCCCATGAATTGACTCTGGATCCTGTCATGATTAGTAGAACAAGAAACAAAACCCAAAAATAATATTCCTATAACTACTAGGATGTGGTGGTAAAACGCTCACAGTAAAGCAAATATCAATGTCTTACAAGTTCTTACCATGCAGCAGGCGGTGATCGGCAATCAGCGGTGTCAAGTAACTCCGAATATTGAGTAAAGCGATTGCCAGGGGAGCGTACGTATACACGGTGTAGAAATATGTGGAGCTGGGTTGGCTATATATGGTAGCAAAAGATTAGCAATAATCAATTCAGAGATGCAATGTTGAATAAACGCTCAACGACGGTACTGTGCTGGTCCTAGGCTAGACCGGACTAGAGACGCGAGCCTAGAACACTAATGAGGTCACGGCGTAGCACAA
Organism: Triticum aestivum; assembly: GCF_018294505.1. NCBI lineage: Eukaryota > Viridiplantae > Streptophyta > Magnoliopsida > Poales > Poaceae > Triticum > Triticum aestivum. Next base: position 310,692,187 of record NC_057813.1, on the reverse strand, counting down.
CTAGCATCAATGAAGGGTACTAAGTAGCTCTTGACAGCAAAATATAAGTGAAGATCACAACGGCAGTGAAGATAATGATGAAAAACAACTGCCAAGCAGGATATACAACAACTCTCTCTCCAACTTTCCTCTTGAAAAGTTTGAGACAATTTTCTGATAAATTCTTTCAAAGAATGCTACTAACTCAAGCTTTCCAATGCAAAAAGACTCACTCAATTCCGAGTTGATATGAGGAGTCAAAGAATTCTAAAACTGGCCTAAAAAATTGGAACAAGCTGTGTTCACGAACTTCGGAGGGCAAAAAGACCTATTTAGAGGCCGATTTTGAGGTGTCAAATATTGAACTAGCTTCTGCAACTATTTAGATGCGGCTCGTCGCTATCTTCAATTTGAGTACTCACGGAGCCAAAACGGACTTCGTATGAGGAAGATACACCTGTTTTACTGAACAGTGCGCAAAACAGATTCCAACCCGAATTCAGGTACGAGATTGATTCTAGATAGATCCAATTTTTTTTTCTCTCTTTTTTTTCTCACGCTTTTTTTTTCTTTTTCTTCTCCCTCTTTTTCTTTTTTTTTCTTTCCTTTTTTCTCTTCTCTTTTTTTTCTTTATATTCTTTTTCTCCCTCTGTCCAAGACAAACTAGATAAGATGCAGATTCGATCAGGCGAAGATGTGAGTGACCTCAACTATGATTATGACAATAAACAGTGCGTAGCACGTGGTGGAAATTGGTGGATGGGATGGTGGACAGCGGATGGGATAATGATGCAGCGGCTGCGTGACTAATGTGAACAGAACTCGAAACTCTAAAGGAACTAGACACTAAGACCAGCAACTTGACACGGCGATGCAACCGATAATTCAATAATGCAAACAATGAAAAGAAAATTGCAAAGGCTCAGTCTGGCTAGGACAAAGGATGAATAGATCTAACTTTTGTTTTGTGGCTTTTTCTTGGACAATAGGTAAGAAAAGAAATCTAATCTAGGAAAAACTGGAAATTCTCACCGAGCAACCTGAAAACTGATACCACTTGATAGAGGCAAAGGGTCCCGATCTTTCGATGAGATGATAACTATCGATTTGGTGGAGACGACTTTCACGATCCGACTACAAACGTGCACGACGTTGCGCCTTAGCAATCGCTAAACCGATCTCCTGAGGTTACTGACGATGCTGGAAGCACGGTCAGCCTGACCACGAAGGTCTATTCCTGCAAGCAATCGAAGAACGAGCAAGAATATGATAAAGCAATCTGAATATTGCAAATATATATGAAGTATTGATAATGGTGGGGATCCGGAAGCGGTCTTGGTCTGGTCGTTGGACACAAACGAAGTACACGAAGTTGCAATGGCTAACTTTTAACTAAACAAATCCCAAGGAAAAGCTACTAGATGGATCTACTTATATAGGAGCAAGGGGTGGCGGCCAAGGAGGTGGGAGGACGTCCCAAGGCAGCCTAAAACTAAATCTAGGTCGTACAAGGCCAATGGGCCCAAGTGGAGGTGATGTAACACCTTTGGACTTGTAGTTTGACTCGGATTCTGCTGCAGCATCAGATTGTTTCGTCCACAACTCAACGCTCCGGACGAATTTGAAGGTGATTCCAGTTGGGTTGGAAAGTGCACGAAATCTAGTTTCCAACAAAAAAAGAATCACCCAATTCGGAGTCCGTATGAAAAACTTGTGTGCGTTTTGAGTCAGGTATGTCTGTGCAGTCCGAATCTGAATCCAGAACGTGAGAAACTTGGACTCTATCTTCTCTTGGGCCAAAAGTGACGTGAGAGAACTTTTTGGACAGCAAATAAACATATCTTTATTCCTTATCTTCATATGTGGATTGTACAAATGTCCCATACACCTGCAATTAGACAAAACACAAAAGTGTGTGAAGTATTTTTGTTCTGGATAACATAAATAGATTATTGAATAGTTTGCACTAGAAATCACCTGACAAATATGCATATATGCAATATTTTTGGTCATATCCAAGATAGTCATGTCCTCATCAAATACCATACATATAGCATACTTGGGATAGAGATAGTTGCAATTTTGCCTAGTAGGTTGTGCACAAGTTTGCGTATCTGCCTATTGTGCAATCGTGCTGGCGTCTCTCTAGTATTGTGCAACAAGAGCATTTTCGTGGTTTCCACATTTTGGCTCACTTTTGGATTGCACAATCCCACTTATCTATTTGCGTGTGTGTTTCCGTGTACCCATACTTGCTTGGTCTACTTGTTGCATTTGCAAATTTGTGAACCTTTTCCAACATTATTGAAGCTCACTTACTATTGCATCAAATTTTGTGCCACCATCCTAACCAAGCTCCACCATAAGCTTTTACTTGTGTAGGTGTGAGAACCGACAAGAATTGGTACCAACAGTGCTATTTCATTGTCCGCATTTGAGTGAACTTGATTCATCTTCAACATCGGTCAAGGTACATTTGGTACACGTTCTTTTCCTTCTACCACTTACATTTTGCTTGGTATGATGGATAGGCAAAGTTCTTCTACAAATCCACCTTTCATCGAGAAAGGCAACGACATGTCATCATTCGTCACAAAGAGCCACCTCTTTGGTGCTCAAAGGGCGTTACACCAAGAGCAACAAGCTATGAGCGACCGCATCGACAACCTCGCCACCGACTTGCGACTCTCCGAGCAACGTACAAGAGACTACTTCGACGACAAGTTCGACTCTCACAAGCAAGAAAATGATGCAAGAATGGACGAGATCCGCGCCTTGATGAGGAACCGACATCATTCCACTTCTTCCTCCTCAAGACGGAGCCGCTCGAGTCGACACTCTGATGACACCTACTCCGGCTCTAGTACACCGTCTTTGACCATTCTTCGACGAGCCGCGCATCAAGACCGTCATGCACCTTGCAACCCACTACATGACAAGCATTCACAAGAGCAAGACGATGAGCAAGTCCCTCATCCTCAATCAAACCAAGTGGCTTTTGCTCAAGCTCAAGAACGGCAACGACTACGGCGCCAAGAAGAAGAACGAGCGCGTCTACACCAAAAAGAACAAGACGACGAGGCTCAACGTCTTCAACAACAACAACGAGCAGCGCAAGCTCTTGAGGCGCAACGTGCCCTTCAAGAATCAAGTCGAGCCATCGCCAACCGCAATCGCGAACGGCGCAATCAAGAGGAAGCTCTTCGAGAAGAAATCCAAGAGAGGAACTACCAACCACGTGTGCAACGTCAAGCTCCACAAGCCCCTCCACAAGCTCGTCAAGCTCCTCTTCAACCTCAAGTTCAACAAGAGCAAGTTGATCATGGACTTCCTCCGCGCCAAGAGCAACATGAGGATGACTATCCTCCACGTCAAGGACATCATCATCACCATCGCCAACAACACAATGAAGAGCAACGCTATGGCAAGCTCAAGTTCACAATGCCCAAGTTCAATGGAAGCAATGATCCGTAAGAGTACCTCTCATGGGCATTGAAGGTGGACAAAATCTTTCGTTTGCACAACTATGAGGAAGAGAAGAAGATCGCAATGGCATCACTTGAGTTCCAAGACTATGTGCTCATATGGTGGGAACAAGTCCTTGAACGCCGTCAAGCAAGAGGTGACCCGCCAATCACCACTTGGGTTCAAATGAAGGATTTCATGCGGGCACGCTTTGTACCAACCTACTACAATCGCGATCTCTTCAAGAAGCTACAACTCCTCAATCAAGGAACAAAGAGTGTTGAAGAATACTACAAGGAAATGGAGATAGCCATGATTCGAGCCAATGTTAAGGAAGATGATGAGCAAACAATGGCACGTTTCTTGAATGGACTCAATCATCCCATCAAGAAGATTGCCGACTTCCAACCCTATTCCAACCTCATTGAGCTCCTGCATCAAGCAACCAAGGCAGAACGTCAAGTGCAAGATGGCTTCAAGCACGCCAAGTACTCATCCAAGACCTACGGTTTCTCCAACATCCAAGCTTCAACGACTCCATCAACATCTACATCAACCAAACCTTCTCAAAGCAACGAAGACAAGTCAAGTTACAAGAAAACTTCGGCATGTTCAAGTCGCCTTCCTCCTACGACAAGCAACTTCAAGCCGCGTGCTTCATCATCTACTCCAACTGATGAGACCGTCAAAACAAGCTCCTTCAAGTGTTTCACTTGTGGCGGCCGAGGCCACAAAGCCTTCCAATGCACCAACAAGTGCACCATGATCCTCAATGACGATGGCACCTATGACTCCATGAGTGAAGAGGAGATGGAAGCCATTGAGCAAGTGGCCATGCACCGGCGCGTGAACGAGGATGAAGATGATCAAGTCTTTTGTGATGAGGATTCGAGCCCCGCTCTCGTTGTCTCCAAAGTCTTGACACTTCAACATCAACAAGAAGAAGACCAACGATGCCACATCTTCCACACTAAGGCTGGCATCAACGGAAGGTCCGTCAAGGTCATCATCGATGGAGGTAGTTGCCACAACTTGGCAAGTGAAGAACTATGTTCAAAGCTTCAATTGGTCAAGAGGAAGCACCCACACCCCTACAAGGTTCAATGGCTAAGTGACTCCGGCACTATACGAGTCGAGCATACGGTCCAAGTCTCTTTCAAAATAGGTGCTTATGAAGACACTTTGGAATGTGATGTGGTTCCAATGACCGTTTGCCACCTCCTTCTTGGTCGACCATGGCAATTCGACCGTGGTGTCATCCACAATGGGCGAACCAATCACTATAGCTTCAAGATGAAAGGGAAGGAGTATGTGCTATGACCTATGTCTCCTAGTCAAGTGATAGCCGACAAGCAAGCACCCACCATGGAGAGAAGAGTGAGAAAGTGACCCACCCCAAAGTGAGTGAGCGCCACAAGCCAAATATGAGCGCCTCTTCGCCTGGAGAGAAAAACCTCATCCTATTTGCCACCAAAAGTGAGATAAGAGAAGTGTGTGAGAACCCATCGAGTGTGATGCACTTCGTCCTTATGTGCAAAGATGGAGAGCCAACAACTAACACCTCTCACGAGTTACCTTTAGTGTTTCAGTCTCTTTTGCAGGAATTCAAAGATGTCTTCCCCGATGAGCTACCTCCGGGTCTACCTCCACTACGAGGCATTGAGCATCGAATCGACCTCATCCCCAGAGCGCCACTTCCAAACAAAGCCCCATACCGTGTCAATCCCGAAGAAACCAAGGAGATTCAACGACAAGTACAACAACTCATCGACAACGGTCAGGTACGTGAAAGCTTAAGCCCATGTGCCATTCCCGTTATACTTGTACCTAAACCCGATGGAAGTTTTCGCTTGTGTTCCAATTGTAGACCCATAAACGCCATCACCGTTTGTTATAGGCACCCCATTCCTCGTTTAGATGATATGCCTTATGAACTTAGCGGAGCCAACTTTTTCTCCAAAATTGACCTTAAAAGTGGCTATTATCAAATCTGCATTCAAGAAGGTGATGAATGGAAAACCGCTTTCAAAACCAAATTTGGCTTATATGAGTGGTTAGTGATGCCTATGGGTTTGTCGGAAGCACCCGGAAGTTTCGTGCGTCTTATGCATCATGTGCTTAGACCTTACATTGGAGTCTTCGTTGTGGTTTACTTTGATGATATCCTTGTGTTTAGCAAAACCATGAAAGAGCATATTAATCATGTTAAATCTGTGTTGCAAACTCTTCGCAAGGAACGCCTCTATGCAAACTTGAAAAAATGCACTTTTGGCGTTGACAAAGTGGTTTTCTTGGGTTTTGTTGTCTCTTACAAGGGTGTCCATGTTGATAAAACTAAGATTCAAGCAATTAAAACTTGGCCCCAACCCACCAATTTGCAACAAGTGAGAACCTTGGTCTTGCAGGATTTTACCGCCGCTTTGTGAAAAACTTTAGCACAATTGCCGCTCATTTACATGCTTTGAGTAAGAAGAATGCTCCTTTTGTTTGGGGATCTTTGCAATCCACCGCTTTTGATGAGCTCAAGTCTTTGCTTACTCATGCTCCGATTCTTGCCTTGCCCAATTTTGACAAAACTTTTGAGGTTCATTGTGATGCAAGTGGTACCGGAATTGGCGAAGTTTTGATGCAAGAAAAACGAGCCATTGCTTATTTTAGTGAAAAACTCTCCGGTGCTCAACTTAATTATCCCATCTATGACAAAGTATTGTATGCTTTAGTGCGTGTGCTACATGTTTGGGAACATTATCTTAGACCTCATGAGTTTGTCATCCAAACCGATCATGAAACACTTAAGTACCTAAAAGGTCAAACTAAGTTGAACAAGCGGCATGCCAAATGGAGTGAATTCATTGAATCTTTCCCCTATGTGATCAAGTACATTAAGGGTAAGGAAAATGTAGTTGCCGATGCACTTTCACGCATATGCATGCTTGTCACTAAACTTGAGTTGAACGTTACTGGTTTTGAGCATATAAAAGACTTGTATGAGCATGATCCTTCTTTTGCTACTCCTTACGCTAAGTGTTTGACACACACATCTTGGGAACGATACTACATAAAGGATGATTATCTTATGAGAGCTAACAAACTTTGCATTCCCGAGTCTTCTCTTCGTTTGCTCCTTTTGCAAGAGGCTCATGGAGGCGGACTTATGGGACACTTTGGACGCGACAAGACTTTCGCCATGCTCTCCAAGAACTACTTTTGGCCCAAGATGTTTCGTGATGTCTCACGCTTTACCAACCGTTGCTCCACATGTCGCAAAGCTAAGTCTAAAGCTCCATCCCATGGTCTTTACATGCCCCTTCCCATTCCTTACCAACCTTGGGAAGACATTAGCATGGATTTTGTACTTGGTTTGCCTAGAACTCAAAATGGCAAGGATTCCATCTTTGTTGTTGTGGACAGATTTTATAAGATGGCACATTTCGTTCCTTGCAACAAGATAGACGATGCTTCACATATTGCCAATCTATTTTGTAGGGAAATCCTGCGACTTCATGGAGTACCAAAGACAATTGTCTCGGACCGTGACGTCAAGTTCTTGAGTTACTTTTGGAAGACCCTATGCGCCAAGCTCGGCATCAAGCTATTGTTCTCTTCGGCATACCATCCTCAAACCGACGGCCAAACGGAGGTGACGAACCGGACACTATCCACTCTACTTCGCGTGTTGATCAAGAAGAACATCAAGGAGTGGGAGGCGTGTCTACCCATCGCCGAGTACGCCTACAACCGTGCAAGACATTCGACTACCGGCAAGTCCCCCTTCGAGGTCGTCTACGGCTTCAACCCGTTGTCACCATTGGGCATTCTACCTCTTCCTCTACAAGAGTGCACCAACATGGATGTGAGTGCACGGGCAAGCTACATCAAGAAGATGCATGAGGATACAAGACACACCATCGAGCGCCAAGTATAACGACTCGCGTCCAAGCTCAACGTCAACAAGCAACCCAAGACATTCAACATTGGAGACCTCGTGTGGCTACACCTTCGCAAGGACCGCTTCCCCAACGAACGCAAGTCCAAGCTTCTCCCTCGAGCCGACGGACCCTTCAAGGTGCTAGCACGCTACAACGACAACGCCTACAAGATTGAACTCCCACGAGACAAGTACACCGTGAGCGACATCTTCAACGTCAAAGACCTCTCGCCTTTCCATGGTGATGAAGATTTTGATCCGAGGTCGGATCTTTCCCAAGGGAGGGGAGATGATGCGGAGCATCCTTCCATCATCCCCATGGACGCATCTACATCTCCTTCAACACCACGTGGACCCATGACTCGAGCCCGCTCTAAGGCTATCGAAGATAAGGTGAACTCGCTCCTCTCCGAAATCCCTCTTTCTACTCAAGAGACATGGCTACTACCTCAGACGGAAACTCTGTGTGTGATCAGGTACAACGCTGAAGAAGAAGCGACAGGCGTCAACTCTCTGCTCAGCCCAGAACCTACACGGAACTTCCGGCCCTACCTGCGCGCAGCCACTTGGGTCGAGGCCCGTGTACCCTTTTGCCCCGTAGACTATATATACTCCTTCATCCCTGATGAGGACATCAATACCATTGTTACACCCACAGCCCCTACTGCTACATATACGGGACCAATTACTAGAGCTCGCGCACGCCAATTAATTTATCAGGTACTTTCGTTTCTTGGTAATGATTCTAATGTTCATGAGAATATGATGCTGCCTAAATTGGATACATTTGTTTTGCTTACAAATGAAGGGCCTAGCTTGGACAAGGATGAACATTGGAGCAAGAACAAGCATGGAGATGATGCTATGCGCAAGGGGAACAAGAACGGAGTTACAAGTGATGATTTTAGGACTTTGAAGCCACCATAATGGGTGCATGAAGCCTTGGACGAAATATACAAGATGCCACTTCATAAATTTCGTCCCGAGGCTATTATAGGTGCTGCGTCACCTTTTTATTGGGCCAAGCCCATGTAATTTCGAAATACATAAGTATAGGCTATTTTTAGAGTCCGTATGTGTGGGGAAACCAGAGATAGGGTTGATTTCGGACCCCTCCACCAAGGGCCACGAAATTCCCCCTCTCTTCCTCCATATATACAGCCCTTAGGGCACCGTTTAGACTTTGTGATGAGGACATCAATACCATTGTTACACCCACAGCCCCTACTGCTACATATACGGGACCAATTGCTAGAGCTCGCGCACGCCAATTAAATTATCAGGTACTTTCGTTTCTTGGTAATGATTCTAATGTTCATGAGAATATGATGCTGCCTAAATTGGATACATTTGTTTTGCTTACAAATGAAGGGCCTAGCATGGAGAAGGATGAACATTGGAGCAAGAACAAGCATGGAGGTGATGCCATGCGCAAGGGGAACAAGAACGGAGTTACAAGTGATGATTTCAGGACTTTGAAGCCACCATAATGGGTGCATGAAGCCTTGGACGAAATATACAAGATGCCACTTCATAAATTTCGTCCCGAGGCTATTATAGGTGCTGCGTCACCTTTTTATTGGGCCAGGCCCATGTAATTTCAAAATACATAAGTATAGGCTATTTTTAGAGTTCGTATGTGTGGGGAAACAAGAGATAGGGTTGATTTCGGACCCCCCCACCAAGGGCCACGAAATTCCCCTCTCTTCCTCCATATATACAGCCCTTAGGGCACCGTTTAGACTTTGGGTTTTGTTTAGATTAAAAGTTCGCCATAGCTGCAACTTCGCGTACTTCGTTTGTGTTCAACGACCAGACAAAGGCGTCACAGAACCCCACCTTGATCAATAAAGCTTTCATCTTATATTCGCAATATCCAGATTGCAATCTTAGTTTCTTGCTTGTTCTTCGTTTGCTCGCAGGAAACAGACCCTCGTGGTCAGGTTGATCGTGCTCCGACGTGGTCAATAACCTCTCGGAGTTGGTTTAGCGATTGCTAAGGCGCGACGTTCTCGCACGTTCGTAGTCGGATCGTCAAAGTCGACTTCCACTAAAGCGAAATCCACCATCTCATCGAAAGACGGGACACCTTAGCCTCTATCAAGTGGTATCAGATTTCCAGGTTGCTCGGTGAGATTTTACAGTTTTTCGTAGTCTAGATCGAGTCTGTTCTTCATACCTATAGTCCACGAAAAAGCCAAGAAAAAAAATTAGGGTTAGTTCATCCCATCCGAACCAATCTGAGCCTTTGCATAATCTTTTCTGTATTTGCTTTGTTGAATTTGCGGTTGCATCGTCGTGTCAAGTTGCTGGTCTTAGCGTCTAGTCTTTTAGAGTTTCGAGTTCTGTTCACAGGTTGTCACGTCGCTGCTGCCATATATCACAACCGCATCATCATCGTCGCTGTTGCCATATACCACCACCACATATTCACCGTCAATCCTAATCCATATACGCCACCACATATCCGCCGCCATCATGCCAATCCGGGTTCCACCAGATTTATCTCTGCCACCAGTCCGAGTTCCACCAGATTCATCTCCGCCACCAGTCCTAGTCCGAGTCCAGTAATTGTTGCATTGTTCTCGATTTCAAGATCACGCGATACTCCGAGTCGTGACAGAGAAGGACTCCCCAACTTCCGAGCCATCCGCAGAAGAAAAATAGTTCCAATTTCAAAAAAAAAACTAAGTCTGGAAAATTCTGGCTAGGCAGTTTTTAGACCATTTGTAGACTTTTTCGAAAAAAATTTGTTGCGGAGCAAAAAAAAAGAGAAAAAAAGTGCAAAAAAAAAGAGAAAAAAAATTTAGAGTGTGCTCCTCCCTTGTTTACGTGCCGCGCCGTGATTTAGTTGGTGTTCTAGGCTCGCGTCTCTACCACAGTCTAGCCTAGGACCAGCACAGTACCGTCGTTGAGCGTTTATTCAACTTTGCATATCTGAATTGATTATTGCTGACCCTTTTTGCTACCATATTATAAGACTTCCCACCTCCACATACATCTACATCGTGCGTTTGACTCTCCCTGGTAATTGCTCTATCCAAGCTTTGAGAGTTTTGACTACAACGGTTGCCGATCACCGCCTGTTGCTGGGTAAGAACTGGTAAGAATTTGAGTTTTGCTTGAGGGATTTGTGACACCCACCACCACCACTTGTTCGTAGTCTGTAGGATCATATTCTTGTGTGTTTCTATTGCTGCTAACCATGCCAGGATCACAAGCCGACGAGATTGACTAGGAGAATTTATCGAACAAGGAGCTTCATGATAAGTTTCAGCAAATGATGACTGAACAGGTGCAAGATGTGCTGAACAATTTTGAAGAGGCCATGGAGAAGATCACTGGCCTTGAGAAGATGTTCGAAACAAAGCTCGATAACAAGTTTAATGAATTGCTCGCGCATCTTCCACCACCACCACCCGCTGCACCTAACGCACCTCTCCAACAACAACAACAACGACTACCTCCACGTCGCGAAACAGACCTTCGCCGAGCGAGCCGTGTTCCTCTTGCATTTGTCCAAACTGTTGGTGCTGCTGTTGATACTTCTGTGGCTCCTGCTGCTGATGCGGAGGAGGATGATTATGTGGGAGATTATGAGGATGAGGTTGATCAAAATCAGCACTACATGCAGCCACCTACACCACCACCAGCAGGTCGACCTCAGGTATATATTCGTAATGGTAGGCCTGCACCACCACCTCAGGTACGAGATGATGTCCATATTCCTAAACTGAAATTGAATATTCCACCATTTGAGGGTAGATATGTTCCTAATATATATCTTACTTGGGAGTTAGAAACTGAACAACGATTTACATGTTTACAATATCCTGAGGAGGGACGGGTTGCTGCTGCTGTTTGTGCTTTCACTAGTTTTGCATGTGTATGGTGGTCTGAACATTGTAGATTATATCCTATTCCAACTACTTGGGCTGCTTTGAAAACTGCTATGCGTACTCGTTGGGTTCCACCATATTATCAACGTGAATTGCTTCAAAAATTACAGCGCTTAAGACAAGGAAAAAATTCTGTAGAAGAATATTATCAGGAATTACAAACTGGCATGATTAGATGTGGTATTGTTGAGGAGAATGAAGCTATGCTTGCACGTTTTCTGGGTGGATTAAATAGAGAGATTCAGACCATTCTAGACTATAAGGAGTATACTAATATCACTCGTTTATTCCATCTTGCTTGTAAAGCTGAACGTGAAGTGCAGGATCGACAAGCATTGGCGCGAACTAACTTTTCTGCAGGCCGACCTTCATCATGGACACCGCGTGCATCTTCTACTTCAACTGCACCAGCACCTCAGTCACGTGCATCCTCCAGTCGTGATACAAGAAAACAGGCACAACCACCATTATCTGCCAAGAGCGCACCTGCTGGGCCTGCACAGAGTTCTTCTTCTTCCATGGCATCAACAGGGCACACAAGTGATTATTTGTCGTCGTTGTAAGGGAGGAGGTCATTATGCGAGAGAATGCAAATCTCCGCGTGTGATGATTGCTACCGCGGATGGTTGATATGAGTCCGCTAGTGACTATGATGAGGAGACTTTGGCTCTTATTACACGTGAAGAACATGGTGGAGATGATTCTGATCATGAGACGCAATACATGGCTCCTGAAGACGCTGACAGATATGACTGTTTAGTTGCTCAACGTGTTTTGAGTGTGCAGGTCACACAAGCTGAGCAAAATCAGAGGCACAATTTGTTCCATACCAAGGGAGTTGTGAAAGAACGTTCTGTGCGCGTCATCATAGATGGAGGGAGATGGTGGAGAAGCTTTCTCTCACCACAACACCACATCCACATCCTTACTACATCCAATGGTTCAACAACAGCGGCAAGGTTAAGGTAACACGTACTGTTCGTGTGCATTTTAGTATATCTACATATGCTGATTATGTTGATTGTGATGTGGTACCTATGCAAGCATGTTCCTTATTACTTGGTAGACCATGGCAATTTGATAAAAATTCTGTACACCATGGTAGAAACAATCACTATACTCTTGTTCATAAGGATAAAAATATTACTTTGCTTCCTATGACTCCTGATTCTATTTTGAAAGATGATATTAATAGAGCTAATAAAGCAAAACAAGAGAAGAATAAGAGTGAAAATCAGATTGTGGCAAAAGAATTTGAGCAACAAATGAAGCCTAATAATAAACCATCTAGTGTTGCTTCTGAAATTAAATTGAAAAGTGCATGTTTATTTGCCACCAAATCTGATATTGATGAGCTAGATTTCAGCAAATCTGTTTGCTATGCTTTTGTGTGCAAAGAGGCATTATTTTCATTCGAGGACGTGCCTTCCTCTTTGCCTCCTGCTATCACTAACATTTTGTAGGAGTTCGCTGACGTCTTTCCACAAGACGTGCCACCGGGATTACCACCTATTCGAGGGATTGAGCATCAGATCGACTTAATTCCCGGTGCTTCACTGCCAAACCGTGCGCCATACCGTACCAATCCAGAGGAGACGAAGGAGATTATGCAGCAAGTACAAGAGCTTCTCGACAAAGGTTATATACGCGAATCCCTTAGTCCTTGTGTTGTTCCTACTATTCTAGTGCCGAAAAAGGATGGTACATCGCGTATGTGTGTTGATTGTAGAGGCATTAATAATATTACTATTCGTTATCGTCATCCTATTCCTAGGCTAGATGATATGCTTGATGAATTGAGTGGCTCTACAATATTCTCCAAAGTTGATTTGCGTAGTGGATACCATCAAATTCGTATGAAATTGGGGGATGAATGGAAAACAGCATTTAAAACTAAGTTTGGATTATATGAGTGGTTAGTCATGCCTTTTGGGTTAACTAATGCGCCTAGTACTTTCATGAAACTAATGAACGAAGTTTTACGTGCTTTCATTGGACGATCTGTGGTAGTCTATTTTGATGATATACTGATTTATAGCAGATCTTTGGAAGAACATTTGGAACATTTACGTGCTGTTTTTATTGCTCTACGTGATGCACGTTTGTTTGGTAACCTTGGGAAGTGCACCTTTTGCACCGACCGAGTATCTTTTCTTGGCTATGTTGTTACTCCACAGGGAATTGAAGTTGATAAAGCCAAGATTGAAGCTATTGAGAGTTGGCCGCAGCCCAAAACGGTCACACAAGTGAGGAGTTTTCTTGGCCTCGCTAGATTCTATAGGCGTTTTGTGAGAGATTTCAGCACCATTGCTGCACCTCTCAATGAGCTTACAAAGAAAGATGTGCCTTTTCTTTGGGGTACCGCACAGGAAGAAGCCTTCTCGGTATTAAAAGATAAGTTGACACATGCTCCTTTACTCCAACTTCCTGATTTTAATAAGACTTTTGAGCTTGAATGTGATGCTAGTGGAATTGGATTAGGCGGTCTGTTATTACAAGATGGCAAACCTGTTGCATACTTTTCTGAAACATTGAGTGGGCCTAGTCTGAATTATTCTACTTATGATAAAGAATTATATGCTCTTGTTCAGACTTTAGAAACATGGCAACATTATTTATGGCCCAAAGAATTTGTTATACATTCTGATCATGAATCTTTGAAACATATTAAAAGTCAAGCTAAACTGAATCGTAGACATGCTAAATGGGTTGAATTCATTGAGACTTTCCCTTATGTCATTAAACACAAGAAGGGAAAAGAAAATGTTATTGCTGATGCATTGTCTCGCCGCTATACTATGCTTTCACAACTTGACTTCAAAATATTTGGTTTGGAGACCATCAAAGATCAATATGTGCATGATGCTGATTTTAAAGATGTAATGCAGAATTGTAAAGAAGGAAGAATGTGGTACAAGTTCGTCGTTAACAATGGATTTGTGTTTCGTGCTAACAAGCTATGCATTCCAGCTAGCTCCGTTCGTCTTTTGTTGTTGCAGGAGGCGCATGGAGGAGGATTAATGGGACACTTTGGCGTGAAGAAGACGGAGGACGTACTTGCTACACATTTCTTTTGGCCAAAGATGAGACGGGATGTTGAGCGTTTTATTGCTCGCTGCACTACATGTCAAAAAGCTAAGTCACGACTCAATCCTCATGGTTTATATGCCTTTGCCTGTACCTAGTGTTCCTTGGGAGGATATATCTATGGACTTTGTTGTAGGTTTACCTCGAACAAAGAAGGGGAGGGATAGCATATTTGTTGTCGTGGATAGATTCTCGAAAATGGCACACTTTATACCATGTCATAAAAGCGATGATGCTGTTAATGTTGCTGATTTGTTCTTTCGTGAAATTATTCGCTTGCATGGTGTGCCAAATACTATTGTTTCAGATCGTGATACTAAATTTCTTAGCCACTTTTGGAGATGTTTATGGGCTAAGTTGGGGACTAAACTGCTTTTTAGTACTACTTGTCACCCCCAAACTGATGGACAAACTGAAGTAGTCAATAGAACGTTGTCTACTATGCTTAGGGCTGTTTTGAAGAATAATAAGAAAATGTGGGAGGAATGCTTGCCTCATATTGAATTTGCTTATAATCGTTCATTGCATTCTACTACTAAGATGTGCCCTTTTGAAGTTGTGTATGGTCTCCTACCTCGTGCACCTATTGATTTGTTGCCTCTTCCATCTTCGGAGAAGGTTAATTTTGATGCTAAACAACATGCTGAATTGATTTTAAAAATGCATGAGTTAACTAAGGAAAACATTGAGCGTATGAATGCTAAATATAAACTTCTGGAGATAAGGGTAGAAAACATGTTATGTTTGCACCTGGAGATCTTGTTTGGTTACATTTGCGTAAGGATAGATTTCCGGATTTGCGCAAATCAAAGCTAATGCCACGTGTTGATGGTCCCTTTAAGGTGTTAGAGAAAATAAATGATAATGCATATAAACTTGAGTTGCCTGCAGATTTTGGGGTTAGTCCCACTTTTAACATTGCAGATTTGAAGCCTTATTTGGGTGAGGAAGATGAGCTTCCGTCGAGGACGAGTTCATTTCAAGAAGGGGAGGATGATGAGGACATCAATACCATTGTTACACCCACAGCCCCTACTGCTACATATACGGGACCAATTACTAGAGCTCGCGCACGCCAATTAAATTATCAGGTACTTTCGTTTCTTGGTAATGATTCTAATGTTCATGAGAATATGATGCTGTCTAAATTGGATACATTTGTTTTGCTTACAAATGAAGGGCCTAGCTTGGAGAAGGATGAACATTGGAGCAAGAACAAGCATGGAGGTGATGCCACGCGCAAGGGGAACAAGAACGGAGTTACAAGTGATGATTTCGGGACTTTGAAGCCACCATAATGGGTGCATGAAGCCTTGGACGAAATATACAAGATGCCACTTCATAAATTTCGTCTCGAGGCTATTATAGGTGCTGCGTCACCTTTTTATTGGGCCAGGCCCATGTAATTTCGAAATACATAAGTATAGGCTATTTTTAGAGTCCGTATGTGTGGGGAAACAAGAGATAGGGTTGATTTCGGACCCCTCCACCAAGGGCCACGAAATTCCCCTCTCTTCCTCCATATATACAGCCCTTAGGGCACCGTTTAGACTTTGGGTTTTGTTTAGATTAAAAGTTCGCCATAGCTGCAACTTCGCGTACTTCGTTTGTGTTCAAGGACCAGACAAAGGCGTCACAGAACCCCACCTTGATCAATAAAGCCTTCATCTTATATTCGCAATATCCAGATTGCAATCTTAGTTTCTTGCTTGTTCTTCATTTGCTCGCAGGAAACAGACCCTCGTGGTCAGGTTGATCGTGCTCCGGCGTGGTCAATAACCTCTCGGAGTTGGTTTAGCGATTGCTAAGGCGCGACGTTCTCGCACGTTCGTAGTCGGATCGTCAAAGTCGACTTCCACTAAAGCAAAATCCACCATCTCATCGAAAGACGGGACACCTTAGCCTCTATCACTTTGGGTTTTGTTTAGATTAAAGTTCGCCATAGTTGCAACTTCGCGTACTTCGTTTGTGTTCAACGACCAGACAAAGGCGTCACAGAACCCCACGTTGATCAATAAAGCTTTCATCTTATATTCGCAATATCCAGATTGCAATCTTAGTTTCTTGCTTGTTCTTCGTTTGCTCGCAGGAAACAGACCCTCGTGGTCAGGTTGATCGTGCTCCGGCGTGGTCAATAACCTCTCGGAGTTGGTTTAGCGATTGCTAAGGCGCGACGTCCTCGCACGTTCGTAGTCGGATCGTCAAAGTCAACTTCCACCAAAGCGATATCCATCATCTCATCGAAAGACAGGACACCTTTGCCTCTATCAAGTGGTATCAGATTTCCAGGTTGCTTGGTGAGATTTTACAGTTTTTCGTAGTTTAGATCGAGTCTGTTCTTCATACCTACAGTCCACGAAAAAGCCAAAAAAAATTAGGGTTAGTTCATCATATCCGAACCAATCTGAGCCTTTGCATAATCTTTTTAGGGTTTTGCTTTATTGAATTTGCGGTTGCATCGTCGTGTCTAGTTGCTGGTCTTAGTGTCTAGTCTTTTAGAGTTTCGAGTTCTGGTCATAAGTTGTCACGCCGCCGCCGCACCATCATCATCGCCCCTGCCATCTACCACCACCGCTTATCCGCCACCGCTTCGAATCTGTATCCATATAACACCACCGCTGTCATATACCACCACCGCTGCCATCTACTACCATATATCCACCACCAATCCGAGTTCTTGTCATATTAGGTTTGTTTTCGAGATCCATCTAGATTCCGATTCGTGTTTCCTTGCCGGAGTAGGTTTCGGAAAAAAAAGAGTCCAGAAACCACGCTCCGTTTAGGCCCAAAAATTTTCGAAAACGCATTTTTCGAAAAAATTTCTGACTATCCTATTTTTAGGTGTTTCTGAGTGTTTTGAGACAGGTGCCATTATAGGAAGTTTTTTTTGACCCGTTTCCAGTTTTTGGGTCCGGGCAGTCGAAAATAAAATTGGTCGAAAAAATTTCGTGCTCATCCTGTCAGTTTGAGCTAGGAAGAGTTTTGAGACACTCGCCATTATAGTGATTTTTCGCAAAAAAAAAGCAGCGCAAAAAAAAGAGCGCAAAAATAAAAGAGCGAAAAAAAAATTCCAGAGTGTGCTTTTCCCTTGTTTACGTGCCGCGCCGTGATTTTGTTGGTGTTCTAGGCTCGCGTCTCTAGCACAGTCTAGCCTAGGACCAGCACAGTACCGTCGTTGAGCGTTTATTCAACTTTGCATCTCTGAATTGATTATTGCTGACCCTTTTTGCTACCATATTATAAGCCTTCCCAGCTCCACATACATCTACGTCGTGCGGTTGACTCTCCCTGGTAATCGCTCTATCCAAGCTTTGAGAGTTTTTGACTACAACGGTTGACGATCACCGCCTGCTGCTGGGTAAGAACTGGTAAGAATTTGAGATTTGCTTGACGGATTTGTGACACCCACCACCACCTCTTGTTAGTAGTCTGTAGGATCATATTCTTGTGTGTTTCTATTGCTGCTAACCATGCCAGGATCACAAGCCGACGAGACTGACTGGGAGAACATGACGAATAAGGATTTGCATGATAAATTTCAGCAAATGATGAGTGGACAGGTGCAAGATGTGCTAAACAGATTTGAAGAGGCCATGGAGAAGATAGATGGCATGGAGAAGACGTTCGAAACAAAGCTCGATAACAAGTTTAATGAATTGCTCGCGCGTCTTCCACCACCACCACCCGCCGCACCTAACGCACCTCTCCAACAACAACAACAACAACGACTACCTCCACGTCGCGAAACAGACCTCCGCCGAGCGAGCTGTGTTCCTCTTGCGTTTGGCCAAACTGTTGGTGCTGCTGTTGATACTTCTGTGGCTCCTGCTGCTGATGCGGAGGAGGATGATTATGTGGGAGATTACGAGGATGAGGTTGCTCAAAATCAGAACTACATGCAACCACCTGCACCACAACCACCAGGTCGTCCACATGCAAATAATCACAATGGTAGGGCTTTCCCTCAGGTACGAGATCATGACCATCTTCCTAAACTGAAATTGAATATTCCACCTTTCGAGGGTAGATATGTTCCTGATATATATCTTACTTGGGAGTTAGAAACTGAACAACGATTTACATGTTTACAATATCCCGAGGAGAGACGGGTTGCCACTGCTGTTTGTGCTTTCATTAGTTTTGCATGTGTATGGTGGTCTGAACATTGTAGATTATATCCTATTCCAACTACTTGGGCTGCTTTGGAAACTACTATGCGTACTCGTTGGGTTCCACCATATTATCAACGTGAATTGCTTCAAAAATTACAGCGCTTAAGACAAGGAAAAAATTCTGTAGAAGAATATTATCAGGAATTACAAACTGGCATGATTAGATGTGGTGTTGTTGAGGAGAATGAAGCTATGCTTGCACGTTTTCTGGGTGGATTAAATAGAGAGATTCAGACCATTCTAGACTATAAGGATTATATTAATATCACTCGTTTATTCCATCTTGCTTGTAAAGCTGAACGTGAAGTGCAGGATTGACAAGCATTGGCGCGAACTAACTTTTCTGCAGGCCGACCTTCATCATGGACACCACGTGCATCTTCTACTTAAACTGCACCAGCACCTCCATCAGGTGCCACCTCCAGCCGTGATACAAGAAAACAGGCACAACCACCATTATCTGCCAAGAGCGCACCTGCGGGGCCTGCACAGCGTTCTTCTTCTTCCATAGCATCAACAGGGCATACAAGTGATATTATTTGTCGTCATTGTAAGGGAGGAGGTCATTATGCGAGAGAATGCAAATCTCCACGTGTGATGATTGCTACCGCGGATGGTGGATATGAGTCCGCTAGTGACTATGATGAGGAGACTTTGGCTCTTATTACACGTGAAGAACATGGTGGAGATGATTCTGATCATGAGACGCAATACATGGCTCCTGAAGACGCTGACAGGTATGAATGTTTAGTTGCTCAACGTGTTTTGAGTGTGCAGGTCACACAAGCTGAGGAAAATCAGAGGCACAATTTGTTCCATACCAAGGGAGTTGTGAAGGAACGTTCTGTGCGCGTCATCATAGACGGAGGGAGCTGCAACAACTTGGCTAGCATGGAGATGGTGGAGAAGCTTTCTCTCACCACAAGACCACATCCACATCCTTACTATATCCAATGGTTCAACAACAGCGGCAAGGTTAAGGTAACACGTACTGTTCGTGTGCATTTTAGTATCTCTACATATGCTGATTATGTTTATTGTGATGTGGTACCTATGCAAGCATGTTCCTTATTACTTGGTAGACCATGGCAATTTCATAAAAATTCTGTACATCATGGTAGAAACAATCACTATACTCTTGTTCATGAGGATAAAAATATTACTTTGCTTCCTATGACTCCTGATTCCATTTTGAAAGATGATATTAATAGAGCTAATAAAGCAAAACAGGAGAAGAATAAGAGTGAAAATCAGATTGTGGCAAAAGAATTTGAGCAACAAATGAAGCCTAATAATAAACCATCTAGTGTTGCTTCTGAAATTAAATTGAAAAGTGCATGTTTATTTGCCACCAAATCTGATATTGATGAGCTAGATTTCAGCAAATCTGTTTGCTATGTTTTTGTGTGCAAAGAGGCATTATTTTCATTCAAGGACATGCCTTCCTCTTTGCCTCCTGCTGTCACTAACATTTTGCAGGAGTTCGCTGACGTCTTTCCACAAGACGTGCCACCGGGATTACCGCCTATTCGAGGGATTGAGCATCAGATTGACTTAATTCCCGGAGCTTCACTGCCAAACCGTGCACCATACCGTACCAATCCAGAGGAGACGAAAGAGATTATGCATCAAGTACAAGAGCTTCTTGACAAAGGTTATATACGCGAATCCCTTAGTCCTTGTGCTGTTCCTATTATTCTAGTGCCGAAAAAGGATGGTACATCACGTATGTGTGTTGATTGTAGAGGCATTAATAATATTACTATTCGTTATCGTCATCCTATTCCTAGGCTAGATGATATGCTTGATGAATTGAGTGGCACTACAATATTCTCCAAAGTTGATTTGCGTAGTGGATACCATGAAATTCGTATGAAATTGGGAGATGAATGGAAAACAGCATTTAAAACTAAGTTTGGATTATATGAGTGGTTAGTCATGCCTTTTGGGTTAACTAATGCACCTAGTACTTTCATGACATTAATGAACGAAGTTTTACGTGCTTTCATTGGACGATTTGTGGTAGTTTACTTTGATGACATATTGATTTATAGCAGATCTTTGGAAGAACATTTGGAACATTTACGTGTTGTTTTTATTGCTCTACGTGATGCACGTTTGTTTGGTAACCTTGGGAAGTGCACCTTTTGCACCGACCGAGTATCTTTTCTTGGCTATGTTGTTACTCCACAGGGAATTGAAGTTGATAAAGCCAAGATTGAAGCTATTGAGAGTTGGCCGCAGCCCAAAACGGTCACACAAGTGAGGAGTTTTCTTGGCCTCGCTGGATTCTATAGGCGTGTTGTGAGAGATTTCAGCATCACTGCTGCACCTCTCAATGAGCTTACAAAGAAAGATGTGTCTTTTCTTTGGGGTACCGCACAGGAAGAAGCCTTCTCGGTATTGAAAGATAAGTTGACACATGCTCCTTTAGTCCAACTTCCCGATTTTAATAAGACTTTTGAGCTTGAATGTGATGCTAGTGGAATTGGATTAGGAGGTGTGTTATTACAAGATGGCAAACCTGTTGCATACTTTTCTGAAAAATTGTGTGGGCCTAGTCTGAATTATTCTACTTATGATAAAGAATTATATGCTCTTGTTCGGACTTTAGAAACATGGCAACATTATTTATGGCCCAAAGAATTTGTTATACATTCTGATCATGAATCTTTGAAACATATTAAAAGTCAAGCTAAACTGAATCGTAGACATGCTAAATGGGTTGAATTCATTGAGACTTTCCCTTATGTCATTAAACACAAGAAGGGAAAAGAAAATGTTATTGCTGATGCATTGTCTCGTCGCTATACTATGCTTTCACAACTTGACTTCAAAATATTTGGTTTGGAGACCATCAAAGATCAATATGTGCATGATGCTGATTTTAAAGATGTAATGCAGAATTGTAAAGAAGGTAGAATGTGGAACAAGTTTGTCGTTAACGATGGATTTGTGTTTCGTGCTAACAAGCTATGCATTCCAGCTAGCTCCGTTCATCTTTTGTTGTTGCAGGAGGCGCATGGAGGAGGATTAATGGGACACTTTGGCATGAAAAAGACGGAGGACGTACTTGGTACACATTTCTTTTGGCCAAAGATGAGACGGGATGTTGAGCGTTTTATTGCTCGATGCACTACATGTCAAAAAGCTAAGTCACGACTCAATCCTCATGGTTTATATATGCCTTTGCCTGTACCTAGTGTTCCTTGGGAGGATATATCTATGGACTTTGTTTTAGGTTTACCTCGAACAAAGAAGGGGAGGGATAGCATATTTGTTGTCGTGGATAGATTCTCGAAAATGGCACACTTTATACCATGTCATAAAAGCAATGATGCTGTTAATGTTGCTGATTTGTTCTTTCGTGAAATTATTCGCTTGCATGGTGTGCCAAATACTATTGTTTCAGATCGTGATACTAAATTTCTTAGCCACTTTTGGAGATGTTTATGGGCTAAGTTGGGGACTAAACTGCTTTTTAGTACTACTTGTCACCCCCAAACTGATGGACAAACTGAAGTAGTCAATAGAACGTTGTCTACTATGCTTAGGGCTGTTTTGAAGAATAATAAGAAAATGTGGGAGGAATGCTTGCCTCATATTGAATTTGCTTATAATCGTTCATTGCATTCTACTACTAAGATGTGCCCTTTTGAAGTTGTGTATGGTTTCCTACCTCATGCACCTATTGATTTGTTGCCTCTTCCATCTTCGGAGAAGGTTAATTTTGATGGTAAACAACATGCTGAATTGATTTTAAAAATGCATGAGTTAACTAAGGAAAACATTGAGCGTATGAATGCTAAATATAAACTTGTTGGAGATAAGGGTAGAAAACATGTTGTGTTTGCACCTGGAGATCTTGTTTGGTTACATTTGCGTAAGGATAGATTTCCTGATTTGCGCAAATCAAAGCTAATGCCACGTGCTGATGGTCCCTTTAAGGTGTTAGAGAAAATAAATGATAATGCATATAAACTTGAGCTGCCTGCAGATTTGGGTTAGTCCCACTTTTAACATTGCAGATTTGAAGCCTTATTTGGGTGAGGAAGATGAGCTTCCGTCGAGGACGACTTCATTTCAAGAAGGGAAGGATGATGAGGACATCAATACCATTGTTACACCCACAGCCCCTACTGCTACATATACGGGACCAATTACTAGAGCTCGCGCACGCCAATTAAATTATTAGGTACTTTCGTTTCTTGGTAATGATTCTAATGTTCATGAGAATATGATGCTGCCTAAATTGGATACATTTGTTTTGCTTACAAATGAAGGGCCTAGCTTGGAGAAGGATGAACATTGGAGCAAGAACAAGCATGGAGATGATGCTATGCGCAAGGGGAACAAGAACGGAGTTACAAGTGATGATTTTAGGACTTTGAAGCCACCATAATGGGTGCATGAAGCCTTGGACGAAATATACAAGATGCTACTTCATAAATTTCGTCCCGAGGCTATTATAGATGCTGCGTCACCTTTTTATTGGGCCAGGCCCATGTAATTTCGAAATACATAAGTATAGGCTATTTTTAGAGTCCGTATGTGTGGGGAAACCAGAGATAGGGTTGATCTCGGACCCCTCCACCAAGGGCCACGAAATTCCCCCTCTCTTCCTCCATATATACAGCCTTTAGGGCACCGTTTAGACTTTGGGTTTTGTTTAGATTAAAGTTCGCCATAGCTGCAACTTCGCGTACTTCGTTTGTGTTCAACGACCAGACAAAGGCATCACAAAACCCGACCTTGATCAATAAAGCTTTCATCTTATATTCGCAATATCCAGATTGCAATCTTAGTTTCTTGCTTGTTCTTCGTTTGCTCGCAGGAAACAGACCCTCGTGGTCAGGTTGATCGTGCTCCGGCGTGGTCAATAACCTCTCGGAGTTGGTTTAGCGATTGCTAAGGCGCGACGTCCTCGCACGTTCGTAGTCGGATCGTCAAAGTCGACTTCCACCAAAGCGATATCCATCATCTCATCGAAAGACGGGACACCTTTGCCTCTATCATCCCGTACGTTTTACGGTTAGCATTGGATTAGCTCATATTTGTGTGAGAGCCTTTGCTCATCCACTTGGATACTTCTCCTCGGAGTTTAGGATCTCTTCGGAGAAGATCCCCCAAGCGGATTCAAGACCCCTTTTTAGGGAAGACCATCAAGACCTCCGTGCGGAGAAGACCGGTGCCTTTGTATCGTTACCTTTGTTGATTGTGGGTCATATGTATCTCTTTGTGTTCGGTGATCTAGCACTCATGTGATTGATTCTCTGTCGGTTTCGTGATTCTCTCTCGTTCTCCCCGTGATTTCCCCTTTGTGCTTCCGTGTGTTCTTCGTGAATCTCCGTAGGATCCTCTCCAAACGTGAAAGATCATCCAACTAGGGTTTTGCTGTACATCAAACTGTTTCTCAAAGGTACAAGCACGAACATACATACCAGTAATGCAACAAGGAATATACCTAAATCTTGCTTGAATATCATGGTTCAAACCACTAAAAAATCTATTCATTGTATCATCCTCAGATTCTTCTATGTCACAATGATGCATATAAGATTTGAACTCTTGGTAGTAAGCATGAACAGTGTTATTGCCTTGTTTAAATTGTTCAAATTTGCGAAGCAATTCACGACAATAGTAAGGAGGGAAAAATTGTTGTCTCACTACATGTTTCAAATCTTTCCAAGTTGTGGGTTGGTTATCAATGTTTTTCTTACAATGCACACTCCACCAAACAGAAGCAAAACCAGTAAATGCTCTAGTGGCAGCTCGTACTCGCTCAAATTCAGAAAAGTCATGGTAACTAAAAACTTGTTCTACTTCAAGCTCCCAATCTAGATAAATAGCAGGATTAAATCTACCCTCAAACGATGGTAAAGAGATAACCTGACCATGTGCTTGTGTGTGTTGTCCCAACTCTCATGATGGTGAAGATGTGTTCTTCGTCCAAGAACTTGTTTCTCCGGAACCTGTCATGATTAGTAGAAACAAGAAACAAAATTCGAGAATAATGTTCCTATGAACAACTAGGATGTGGTTGTAACGTGCTCACAGTAAAGCAAATATCAATATCTTACAAGTTCTTACCATGCGACAGGTGGTGACAGGCAACCAGCGGTGTCAAATAACTTCGAAGATTGTGTAAAGCGATTGCCAGGGGAACGTACGTATACACGGTGTATAAATATGTGGAGCTGGGTTGGCTATATATGGTAGCAAAAGATTAGCAATAATCAATTCAAAGATGCAATGTTGAATAAACGCTCAACGACGATACTGTGCTGGTCCTAGGCTAGACCGGACTAGTTACGCAAGCCTAGAACACTAATGAGGTCAAGGCATAGCACAACTAGCATCAATGAAGGATAAGTAGCTCTGGACAGAAACATATAAGTGAAGATCACAATGGCAGTAAAGATAATGATGAATAACAACTGTCAAGCAGGATATATAACAACTCTCTCTCCAACTTTTGTCTTGAAAAGTTTGCTACTAACTCAAGCTTTCCAATGCAAAAAGAATCACTCAATTCCGAATTGATGTGAGGAGTCAAAGAATTCTAAAACTGGCCTGAAAAACTGGAACAAACTGTATGCGCGAACTTCGGAGGGTAAAAAGACCTATTTAGAACCTGATTTTGAGACGCCAAATATTGAACTTGCTTTTGCAACTATTCAGATGCGTCTAGTCGCTAGATTTAATTTGAGTACTTGTGGAGCCAAAACGGAGTTCGTATGAGGAAGTTATGCCTTTTTTACTGAACAGTGCACAAAACAGATTCCAATCCGAATTCAAGTACGAGATTGAGTCTAGATAGATCCGAATTTTGTTTTTTTCTCTTCTCTCTTTTTTTTCTCACACTTTTTTTCTTTTTCTTTCTCTTTTTTTCTAGATTTTTTTTACTTTTTTTTCTCTCTATTTTTTTCTTTTTTTTTTCTCTCCCTCTCTTTCCAAAACAAACTAGATAAGATGCAGATTGGATCAAGCAAAGATGTGAACGATCTCAACTATGAATATGACAATGAACGGTGGGTAGCACATGGTGGAATTTGATGGATGTGTGGTGGACAGTGGAAGAAATAACGATGCAGCGGCGGCGTGACTAATGTGAACAGAACTCGAAACTCTAAACGAACTTGACACTAAGACCAGCAGCTCGACACGACGATGCAACCGATAATTCAATAATGAAAACAACGGAAAGAAAATTGCATAGGCTCGGACTGGCTTGGACAAAGGATGAATAGATCTAACTTTTTTTTGTGGTTTTTTCTTGGACAATAGCTAAGAAAATAAATCTAATCTAGGGAATACTAGAAATTCTCACCGAGCAACTTGAAAACTGATACCACTTGATAGAGGCGGGGTGTCCCGATCTTTCGATGAGATGATAACTATCGATTTGGTGAAGATGACTTTGACGATCCGACTACAAACGTGCACGACGTTGCGCCTTAGCAATCGCTAAACCAACTTTGAGAGGTTATTGACCATGCCGGAGCACAATCAACCTGACCACGAAGGTCTATTCCTGCATGCAATCGAAGAACAAGCAAGAATATGATAAAAGCAATCTGAATATTGCAAGTATATATGAAGTATTGATAAAGGTGGGGATCTGTAAGCAGTCTTGGTCTGGTCGTCGTACACAAACGAAGTACACGAAGTTGCAATGGCTAACTTTTAACTAAACAAATCCCAAGGAAAAAGCTACTAGATGGATCTACTTATATAGGAGGAAGGGGTGGCGGCCAAGGAGGTGGGAGAACATCCCAAGGCATCCTAAAACCAACCCTAGGTCGTACAAGGCTCATGGGCGCCCAAGTGGAGGTGATCCAACACCTTTGGACTTGTTATTTGACTCGGATTCTGCTGTAGTGTCTGATTGTTTCGTCGATATCTCAATGATTCGGACGAATTTGAAGGTGAATCCAATTGGGCTGGAAAGAGCACAAAATTTAGATTCCAACAAAAAAAGAATCACCCAATTTAGAGTCCGTATGAAAAAGTTGTTGGCGTTTTGAGTCAGGTATGTCTGTGCAGTCCGAATCTGAATCCAGAACGCGAGAGACTTAGACTCTATCTTCTCTTGGCCCAAAAGTGACATGAAAGAACTTTTTGAACAGCACTTAAACATCTCTTTCTCCCTTATCTTCATATGTGAATTGTACAAATGTCCCATACACCTGCAATTAGACAAAACACAAAAGTGTGTGAAGTATTTTTGTTCTGGATAACATAAATAGATTATTGAATAGTTTGCACTAGAAATCACCTGACAAATATGCATGTATGCAATATTTTTGGTCGTATCCAAGGTAGTCAGGTCCTCATCATGACTCATCCAATATGTGTATTTGAGGATGACTTCTCATAACCAAAATGTCTCGTGATCGTACCACCTTGTGAATCCTTCAAAACGAGAGAACATGACAAACACTCGGAAAAACAAATGAGGTTAGCGAAAGTGCAAAACCTATCATTCGTGTGGTAAGATACCAAACAAGTGTATGCATCATGCTCATCATAAGAAAGCACAAGGGAGCATTGCATAGTATGGAGGCATATGATGCGAGAACAACCAAATGCAGTAGGCTCGATCAAACAAGCATGCATCACAAGTAAGGTGCCAAAGTCTCCAAGATTAATAAGCTGATGAGGACATCAATACCAGTGTTACACCCACATCCCCTGCTGCTATACATACTGGACCAATTACTAGAGCTCGCGCACGCCAACTAAATTACCAGGTACTTTCGTTTCTTGGTAATGATTCTAATGTTCATGAGAATATGATGCTGCCTAAATTGGATACATTTGTTTTGCTTACAAATGAAGGGCCTAGCTTGGAGAAGGACGAACATTGGAGCAAGAACAAGCATGGAGATGATGGCATGCGCAAGGGGAACAAGAACGGAGATACAAGTGATGATTTCAGGTCTTTGAAGCCACCATAACGAGTGCATGAAGCCTTGGACGAAATATACAAGATGTCACTTCATAAATTTCGTCCAGAGGCTATTATAGGTGTTGCGTCACCTTTTTATTGGGCCAGGCCCATGTAATTTCGAAATACATAAGTATAGGCTTTTTTAGAGTCCGTATGTGTGGGGAAACAAGAGATAGGGTTGATTTCGGACCCCTCCACCAAGGACCACGAAATTCCCCCTCTCTTCCTCCATATATACAGCCCTTAGGGCACCGTTTAGACTTTGGGTTTTGTTTAGATTAAAGTTTGTGATAGAGGCAAAGGTGTCCCGTCTTTCGATGAGATGATGGATATCGCTTTGGTGGCAGTCGACTTTGACGATCCGACTACGAACGTGCGAGGACGTCGCGCCTTAGCAATCGCTAAACCAACTCCGAGAGGTTATTGACCACGCCGGAGCACGATCAACCTGACCACGAGGGTCTGTTTCCTGCGAGCAAACGAAGAACAAGCAAGAAATTGAGATTGCAATCTGGATATTGCGAATATAAGATGAAAGCTTTATTGATCAAGGTGGGGTTCTGTGACGCCTCTGTCTGGTCGTTGAACACAAACGAACTACGCGAAGTTACAGCTATGGCAAACTTTTAATCTAAACAAAACCCGAAGTCTAAACGATGCCCTAAGGGCTGTATATATGGAGGAAGAGGGGGGGAATTTCGTGGCCCTTGGTGGAGGGGTCCGAAATCAACCCTATCTCTTGTTTCCCCACACATACGTACTCTAAAAATAGCCTATACTTATGTATTTAGAAATTAGATGGGCCTGGCTGATAGAGGCGGGGGTCCCGATCTTTCGATGAGATGATAACTATCGATTTGGTGGAGACGACTTTTGACGATCCGACTACAAACGTGCACGACGTTGCGCCTTAGCAATCGCTAAACCAATCTCCTGAGGTTACTGACGATGCTGGAAGCACGGCCAGCCTGACCACGAAGGTCTATTCCTGCAAGCAATCGAAGAACAAGCAAGCATATGATAAAAGCAATCTGAATATTGCGAGTATATATGAGGTATTGATAAAGGTGGGGATCCGTAAGCGGTCTTGGTCTGGTCGTTGGACACAAACGAAGTACACGAAGTTGCAATGGCTAAGTTTTAACTAAACAAATCCCAAGGAAAAGCTACTAGATGGATCTACTTATATAGGAGCAAGGGGTGGCGGCCAAGGAGGTGGGAGGACGTCCCAAGGCAGCCTAAAACTAAATCTAGGTCGTACAAGGCCAATGGGCCCAAGTGGAGGTGATGTAACACCTTTGGACTTGTAGTTTGACTCGGATTCTACTGCAGCATCAGATTGTTTCGTCCACAACTCAACGCTCCGGACGAATTTGAAGGTGATTCCAATTGGGTTGGAAAGTGCACGAAATCTAGTTTCCAACAAAAAAAAAGAATCACCCAATTCGGAGTCCGTATAAAAAACTTGTGTGCGTTTTGAGTCAGGTATCTCTGTGCAGTCCGAATCTGAATCCAGAACGTGAGAGACTTGGACTCTATCTTCTCTTGGGCCAAAAGTGACGTGAGAGAACTTTTTGGACAGCAAATAAACATCTCTTTCTTCCTTATCTTCATATGTGGATTGTACAAATGTCCCATACACCTGCAATTAGACAAAACACAAAAGTGTGTGAAGTATTTTTGTTCTGGATAACATAAATAGATTATTGAATAGTTTGCACTAGAAATCACCTGCCAAATATGCATATATGCAATATTTTTGGTCATATCCAAGGTAGTCATGTCCTCATCATCCTCCCCTTCTTGAAAATAAAGCCGTCCTCGGCGTTGCTTAATCTGAAATGTGGCTAACAAAAGAGACAAGGTGTACATGTTGTATATGTATATGTCATCCATTTTTACTTCCCTTGATTTTTGCATATATGACACATGAATAGATGAGTAACTTGCATAGTTCATAAAATCTAAAGCCAAAAAGTTAGCACAAGAAGTAGAAGGCATGGAAATATTGCAACACAGTTTGCACATATAAGTGAAGCTCTTATTCATTTCAAAAGATTGACAATGTTCATCATTAAACCATCCCAACATTGGTGAATAAACCTTACTTGCATCAAATTTACATGCTACAACATGCTTAAATAAGCAAACATGCAATAAGTCATTCAACACAGAATCATCACCAAGATTAGAGGTCATATCAAAATGATTAAACATTGGTTCTTTTGCATCAATAGTTAATTCAATGGGTGCACTCAAAATTGTTGGTATTTCAGTTGTTTGATCACATGGCAAAGTCAAATTATCAACGTAGTCCTCTAAAATAGGTGGTGTGATCAAAGTAGTGGGTAGCTCATCAGATGGTGCATTCAAATTGACAAGGCATTCATCATTCTCATGTAGAGATGGAAGATCAGTACCTTTGTCATTACCTCTTATGATCAACTCAGATGATGTAGCCACTCTCGGGGGCGATGTGTCACATGGTGGAGGTGATGTAGTCCTGACAACAACGGATGTGGTTGTCATAGTATGCCTAGTAGTTGAAGGAACAATCATATCAACTCTTGGAATGTGCACCGTGCGCTTGTTCTCCTCGTGGCCAACACGTCGTTTTATTTCCTGTTCAGCTTTGCAAGGAAGATGAAACAAATGGTCCATAGGATAACACTCTTCATGAATTAGTATCTCTTGAATATCACGGTTTAATCCTCCCCAAAATCTATCCATAAAATCATCTTCACTTTCTTCTAAAGAGGAATGCAACAAGGTAGTTTGTAAATCATCATAATATTTTGTTACAGTTTCACTACCTTGTTTTAAGTGTTGCAACTTCTTAATCATGTCACGAGTATAATAAGCAGGGACGAAAGTATGTCGCATGGCAAGTTTCAAATCATCCCAAGTAGTAGGTATATAATCAGGGTGTAACCGACAATATTCACTCCAACAAACCAAAGCATAACCAGTGAAAGAACCAACCGCAACCTTAACCTTTTTATGTTCATCGAAATTATGGGAAGCAAATATATTTTTTATGTCGAACTCCCATTCAATATATAAAGCAGGTTTAAAACGGCCATTAAATGGTGGTATAGATACATTAACCTGATCATGTGCATTTGGATGTTTGTGCACCT
Source organism: Triticum aestivum (assembly GCF_018294505.1). Taxonomy (NCBI): domain Eukaryota; kingdom Viridiplantae; phylum Streptophyta; class Magnoliopsida; order Poales; family Poaceae; genus Triticum; species Triticum aestivum. The sequence continues at coordinate 310,661,564 of NC_057813.1, read as the reverse complement.
CTCGTGACGGTTGTGGTATTTGCAAAGGTGGTGGCACGTCTCCCGCGATCGACAAAGCCCATGAATTGACTCTGGATCCTGTCATGATTAGTGGAACAAGAAACAAAACCCAAAAATAATGTTCCTATAACTACTAGGATGTGGTGGTAAAACGCTCACAGTAAAGCAAATATCAATGTCTTACAAGTTCTTACCATGCAGCAGGCGGTGATCGGCAACCAGCGGTGTCAAGTAACTCCGAATATTGAGTAAAGCGATTGCCAGGGGAGCGTACGTATACACGGTGTAGAAATATGTGGAGCTGGGTTGGCTATATATGGTAGCAAAAGATTAGCAATAATCAATTCAAAGATGCAATGTTGAATAAACGCTCAACGACGGTACTGTGCTGGTCCTAGGCTAGACCGGACTAGAGACGCGAGCCTAGAACACTAATGAGGTCACGGCGTAGCACAACTAGCATCAATGAAGAATACTAAGTAGCTCTTGACAGCAAGATATAAGTGAAGATCACAACGGTAGTGAAGATAATGATGAAAAACAACTGCCAAGCAGGATATACAACAACTCTCTCTCCAACTTTCCTCTTGAAAAGTTTGAGACAATTTTCTGATAAATTCTTTCAAAGAATGCTACTAACTCAAGCTTTCGAATGCAAAAAGAATCACTCAATTCCGAGTTGATATGAGGAGTCAAAGAATTCTAAAACTGGCCTGAAAAATTGGAACAAGCTGTGTTCATGAACTTCGGAGGGCAAAAAAACCTATTTAGAAGCCGATTTTGAGGTGTCAAATATTGAACTTTGTTCTGCAACTATTTAGATGCGGCTCGTCGCTAGCTTCAATTTGAGTACTCACGGAGCCAAAACGGACTTCGTATGAGGAAGATACACCTGTTTTACTGAACAGTGCACAAAACAGATTCCAATCCGAATTCAGGTACGAGATTGATTCTAGATAGATCCAATGTTTTTTTTCTTCTCTCTTTTTTTTCTCACGCTTTTTTTTTCTTTTTCTTCTCTCTCTTTTTCTTTTTTTTTCCTTTTTTCTCTTTTTTTTCTCTATCTTCTTTTTTTTTCTTTTCAAGACAAACTAGATAAGATGCAGATTGGATCAGGCGAAGATGTGAATGACCTCAACTATGATTATGACAATGAACAGTGCGTAGCATGTGGTGGAAATTAATAGATGGGATGGTGGACAGCGGAAGGGATAATGATGCAGCGGCGGCGTGACTAATGTGAACAGAACTCAAAACTCTAAAGGAACTAGACGCTAAGACCAGCAACTGACACGACGATGCAACCGATAATTCAACTATGCAAGCAATGAATAGAAAATTGCAAAGGCTCAGACTGTCTTGGATAAAGGATGAACAGATCTAACTTTTTTTGTGTGGCTTTTTCTTGGACAATAGGTAAGAAAATAAATCTAATCTAGGAAAACTGAAAATTCTCACCGAGCAATCTGAAAACTGATACCACTTGATAGAGGCGGGGGTCCCGATCTTTCGATGAGATGATAACTATCGATTTGGTGGAGATGACTTTGGCGATCCGACTACAAACGTGCACGACGTTGCGCCTTAGCAATCGCTAAACCAATCTCCTGAGGTTACTGACGATGCTGGAAGCACGGCCAGCCTGACCACGAAGGTCTATTCCTGCAAGCAATCGAAGAACAATGATGAGGACATCAATACAATTGTTACACCCACAGCCCCTGCTGCTATACATACTGGACCAATTACTAGAGCTCGTGCACGTCAACTAAATTACCAGGTACTTTCGTTTCTTGGTAATGATTCTAATGTTCATGAGAATATGATGCTGCCTAAATTGGATACATTTGTTTTGCTTACAAATGAAGGGCCTAGCTTGGAGAAGGATGAACATTGGAGCAAGAACAAGAATGGAGTTACAAGTGATGATTTCAGGACTTTGAAGCCACCATAATGGGTGCATGAAGCCTTGGACGAAATATACAAGATGCCACTTCATAAATTTCGTCCCGAGGCTATTTTAGGTGCTGCGTCACCTTATTATTGGGCCAGGCCCATGTAATTTCGAAATACATAAGTATAGGCTATTTTTAGAGTCCGTATGTGTGGGGAAACAAGAGATAGGGTTGATTTCGGACCCCTCCACCAAGGGCCACGAAATTTCCCCCTCTTCCTCCATATATAGAGCCCTTAGGGCATCGTTTAGACTTTGGGTTTTGTTTAGATTAAAAGTTCGCCATAGCTGCAACTTCGCGTACTTCGTTTGTGTTCAACGACCAGACAAAGGCGTCACAGAACCCCACCTTGATCAATAAAGCTTTCATCTTATATTCGCAATATCCAGAATCCAATCTTACTTTCTTGCTTGTTCTTCGTTTGCTCGCAGGAAACAGACCCTCGTGGTCAGGTTGATCGTGCTCCGGCGTGGTCAATAACCTCTCGGAGTTGGTTTAGCGATTGCTAAGGCGCGACGTCCTCGCACGTTCGTAGTCGGATCGTCAAAGTCGACTTCCACCAAAGCGATATCCATCATCTCATCGAAAGACGGGACACCTTTGCCTCTATCAAGTGGTATCAGATTTTCAGGTTGCTCGGTGAGATTTTACAGTTTTTCGTAGTTTAGATCGAGTCTGTTCTTCATACCTACAGTCCACGAAAAAGCCACAAAAAAATTAGGGTTAGTTCATCATATCCGAACCAATCTGAGCCTTTGCATAATCTTTTTAGGGTTTTGCTTTCTTGAATTTGCGGTTGCATCGTCGTGTCTAGTTGCTGGTCTTAGAGTCTAGTCTTTTAGAGTTTCGAGTTCTGGTCATAAGTTGTCACGCCGCCGCCGCACCATCATCATCGCCCCTGCCATCTACCACCACCGCTCCGAATCCGTATCCATATACCACCACCAATCCGTGTCCATATACCACCACCGATCCATATCTATATACTACCACCACCGCTGCCATATACCACCACCATATATCCACCACCAATCCGAGTTCCTTGATTATTAGGGTTGTTTTCAAGATCCATCTAGTTTCCGATTCGTGTTTCCTTGCCGGAGTAGGTTTCGGAAAAAAAAAGAAGAGTCGGGTAGCCACGCTCCGTTTAGGCCCAAAATTTTTCGAAAAATTTTCTGGCTATCCTATTTTTAGGTGTTTCTGAGTGATTTGAGACAGGTGCCATTATAGGAAGTTTTTTTTTGACCTGTTTCCAGTTTTTGGGTCCGGGCAGTCAAAAAAAAAAATTGGTCGAAAAAATTTCGTGCCCATCCTGTCAGTTTGAGCTAAGAAGAGTTTTGAGACACTCGCCATTATAGTGATTTTTCGCAAAAAAAAAGCAGCGCAAAAAAAAGAGCGCAAAAAAAAAGCAGCGCAAAAAAAAAGAGCGAAAAAAAAAATTCAGAGTGTGCTTTTCCCTTGTTTACGTGCCGCGCCGTGATTTTGTTGGTGTTCTAGGCTCGCGTCTCTAGCACAGTCTAGCCTAGGACCAGCACAGTACCGTCGTTGAGCGTTTATTCAACTTTGCATCTCTGAATTGATTATTGCTGACCCTTTTTGCTACCATACTATAAGCCTTCCCAGCTCCACCTACATCTACGTCGTGTGTTTGACTCTCCCTGGTAATCGCTCTATCCAAGCTTTGAGAGTTTTTGACTACAACGGTTGCCGATCACCGCCTGCTGCTGGGTAAGAACTGGTAAGAATTTGAGATTTGCTTGACGGATTTGTGATACACCACCACCACTTCTTAGTAGTCTGTAGGATCATATTCTTGTGTGTTTCTATTGCTGCTAACCATGCCAGGATCACAAGCCGACGAGATTGACTGGGAGAATTTATCGAACAAGGAGCTTCATGATAAGTTTCAGCAAATGATGACTGAACAGGTGCAAGATGTGCTGAACAATTTTGAAGAGGCCATGGAGAAGATCACTGGCCTTGAGAAGACGTTCGAAACAAAGCTCGATAACAAGTTTAATGAATTGCTCGCGCGTCTTCCACCACCACCACCCGCTTCACCTAACGCACCTCTCCAACAACAACAATAACGACTACCTCCACGTCGCGAAGCAGACCTCCGCCGAGCAAGCCGTGTTCCTCTTGCGTTTGGCCAAACTGTTGGTGTTGTTGTTGATACTTCTGTGGCTCCTGCTGCTGATGCGGAGGAGGATGATTATGTGGGAGATTATGAGGATGAGGTTGATCAAAATCAACACTACATGCAGCCACCTGTACCACCACCAGCAGGTCGACCTCAGGTATATATTCGTAATGGTAGGCCTGCACCACCACCTCAGGTACGAGATGATGTCCATATTCCTAAACTGAAATTGAATATTCCACCATTTGAGGGTAGATATGTTCCTGATATATATCTTACTTGGGAGTTAGAAACTGAACAACGATTTACATGTTTACAATATCCTGAGGAGAGACGAGTTGCTGCTGCTGTTTGTGCTTTCACTAGTTTTGCATGTGTATGGTGGTCTGAACATTGTAGATTATATCCTATTCCAACTACTTGGGCTGCTTTGAAAACTGCTATGCGTACGCGTTGGGTTCCACCATATTATCAACGTGAATTGCTTCAAAAATTGCAGCGTTTAAGACAAGGAAAAAATTCTGTAGAAGAATATTATCAGGAATTACAAACTGGCATGATTAGATGTGGTATTGTTGAGGAGAATGAAGCTATGCTTGCACGTTTTCTGGGTGGATTAAATAGAGAGATTCTGATAGAGGCAAAGGTGTCCCGTCTTTCGATGAGATGATGGATATCGCTTTGGTGGAAGTCGACTTTGACGATCCGACTACGAACGTGTGAGGACGTCGCGCCTTAGCAATCGCTAAACCAACTCCGAGAGGTTATTGACCACGCCGGAGCACGATCAACCTGACCACGAGGGTCTGTTTCCTGCGAGCAAACGAAGAACAAGCAAGAAACTAAGATTGCAATCTGGATATTGCGAATATAAGATGAAAGCTTTATTGATCAAGGTGGGGTTCTGTGACGCCTTTGTCTGGTCGTTGAACACAAACGAAGTACGCGAAGTTGCAGCTATGGCGAACTTTTAATCTAAACAAAACCCAAAGTCTAAACGATGCCCTAAGGGCTGTATATATGGAGGAAGAGGGGGGAATTTCGTGGCCCTTGGTGGAGGGGTCCGAAATCAACCCTATCTCTTGTTTCCCGACACATACGGACTCTAAAAATAGCCTATACTTATGTATTTCGAAATTACATGGGCCTGGCCCAATAATAAGGTGACGCAGCACCTAAAATAGCCTCGGGACGAAATTTATGAAGTGGCATCTTGTATATTTCGTCCAAGGCTTCATGCACCCATTATGGTGGCTTCAAAGTCCTGAAATCATCACTTGTAACTCCGTTCTTGTTCCCCTTGCGCATGCCATCATCTCCATGCTTGTTCTTGCTGCAATGTTCATCCTTCTCCAAGCTAGGCCCTTCATTTGTAAGCAAAACAAATGTATCCAATTTAGGCAGCATCATATTCTCATGAACATTAGAATCATTACCAAGAAACGAAAGTACCTGGTAATTTAGTTGGCGTGCACGAGCTCTAGTAAGTGGTCCAGTATGTATAGCAGCAGGGGCTGTGGGTGTAACAATTGTATTGATGTCCTCATCATCCTCCCCTTCTTGAAATGAAGTCGTCCTCGACGGAAGTTCATATTCCTCACCCAAATAAGGCTTCAAATCTGCAATGTTAAAAGTGGGACTAACCCCAAAATCTGCAGGCAGCTCAAGTTTATATGCATTATCATTTATTTTCTCTAACACCTTAAAGGGACCATCAGCACGTGGCATTAACTTTGATTTGCGCAAATCAGGAAATCTATCCTTACGCAAATGTAACCAAACAAGATCTCCAGGTGCAAACACAACATGTTTTCTACCCTTATCTCCAGCAAGTTTATATTTAGCATTCATGCGCTCAATGTTTTCCTTAGTTAACTCATGCATTTTTAAAATCAATTCAGCACGTTGTTTAGCATCAAAATTAACCTTCTCCGAAGATGGAAGAGGCAACAAATCAATAGGTGCACGAGGTAGGAAACCATAAACAACTTCAAAAGGGCACATCTTAGTAGTAGAATGCAATGAATGATTATAAGCAAATTCAATATGAGGCAAGCATTCCTCCCACATTTTCTTATTATTCTTCAAAACAGCCCTAAGCATAGTAGACAACGTTCTATTGACTACTTCAGTTTGTCCATCAGTTTGGGGGTGACAAGTAGTACTAAAAAGCAGTTTAGTCCCCAACTTAGCCCATAAACATCTCCAAAAGTGGCTAAGAAATTTAGTATCACGATCTGAAACAATAGTATTTGGCACACCATGCAAGCGAATAATTTCACGAAAGAACAAATCAGCAACATTAACAGCATCATCGCTTTTATGACATGGTATAAAGTGTGCCATTTTCGAGAATCTATCCACGACAACAAATATGCTATCCCTCCCCTTCTTTGTTCGAGGTAAACCTAAAACAAAGTCCATAGATATATCCTCCCAAGGAACACTAGGTACAGGCAAAGGCATATATAAACCATGAGGATTGATGATGAGGACATCAATACAATTGTTACACCCACAGCCCCTGCTGCTATACATACTGGACCAATTACTAGAGCTCGTGCACGCCAACTAAATTACCAGGTACTTTCGTTTCTTGGTAATGATTCTAATGTTCATGAGAATATGATGCTGCCTAAATTGGATACATTTGTTTTGCTTACAAATGAAGGGCCTAGCTTGGAGAAGGATGAACATTGGAGCAAGAACAAGCATGGAGATGATGGCATGCGCAAGGGGAACAAGAACGGAGTTACAAGTGATGATTTCAGGACTTTGAAGCCACCATAATGGGTGCATGAAGCCTTGGACGAAATATACAAGATGCCACTTCACAAATTTCGTCCCGAGGCTATTTTAGGTGCTGCGTCACCTTATTATTGGGCCAGGCCCATGTAATTTCGAAATACATAAGTATAGGCTATTTTTAGAGACCGTATGTGTAGGGAAACAAGAGATAGGGTTGATTTCGGACCCCTCCACCAAGGGCCACGAAATTCCCCCCTCTTCCTCCATATATACAGCCCTTAGGGCATCGTTTAGACTTTGGGTTTTGTTTAGATTAAAAGTTCGCCATAGCTGCAACTTCGCGTACTTCGTTTGTGTTCAACGACCAGACAAAGGCGTCACAGAACCCCACCTTGATCAATAAAGCTTTCATCTTATATTCGCAATATCCAGATTGCAATCTCAGTTTCTTGCTTGTTCTTCGTTTGCTCGCAGGAAACAGACCCTCGTGGTCAGGTTGATCGTGCTCCGGCGTGGTCAATAACCTCTCGGAGTTGGTTTAGCGATTGCTAAGGCGCGACGTCCTCGCACGTTCGTAGTCGGATCGTCAAAGTCGACTTCCACCAAAGCGAAATCCACTATCTCATCGAAAGACGGGACACCTTTGCCTCTATCAAGAAGCTTTCTCTCACCACAAGACCACATCCACATCCTTACTACATCCAATGGTTCAACAACAGCGGCAAGGTTAAGGTAACACGTACTGTTCGTGTGCATTTTAGTATCTCTACATATGCTGATTATGTTGATTGTGATGTGGTACCTATGCAAGCATGTTCCTTATTACTTGGTAGACCATGGCAATTTGATAAAAATTCTGTACACCATGGTAGAAACAATCACTATACTCTTGTTCATAAGGATAAAAATATTACTTTGCTTCCTATGACTCCTGATTCCATTTTGAAAGATGATATTAATAGAGCTAATAAAGCACAATAGGAGAAGAATAAGAGTGAAAATCAGATTGTGGCAAAAGAATTTGAGCAACAAATGAAGCCTAATAATAAACCATCTAGTGTTGCTTCTGAAATTAAATTGAAAGGTGCATGTTTATTTGCCACCAAATCTGATATTGATGAGCTAGATTTCAGCAAATCTGTTTGCTATGCTTTTGTGTGCAAAGAGGCATTATTTTCATTCGAGGACGTGCCTTCCTCTTTGCCTCCTGCTATCACTAACATTTTGCAGGAGTTCGCTGACGTATTTCCACAAGACGTGCCACCGGGATTACCGCCTATTCGAGGGATTGAGCATCAGATTGACTTAATTCCCGGTGCTTCACTGCCAAACCGTGCATCATACCGTACCAATCCAGAGGAGACGAAGGAGATTATGCGTCAAGTACAAGAGCTTCTCGACAAAGGTTATATACGCGAATCCCTTAGTCCTTGTGCTGTTCCTATTATTCTAGTGCCGAAAAAGGATGGTACATCACATATGTGTGTTGATTGTAGAGGCATTAATAATATTACTATTCGTTATCGTCATCCTATTCCTAGGCTAGATGATATGCTTGATGAATTGAGTGGCTCTACAATATTCTCCAAAGTTGATTTGCGTAGTGGCTACCATCAAATTCGTATGAAATTGGGAGATGAATGGAAAACAGCATTTAAAACTAAGTTTGGATTATATGACTGGTTAGTCATGCCTTTTGGGTTAACTAATGCACCTAGTACTTTCATGAGATTAATGAACGAAGTTTTACGTGCTTTCATTGGACGATTTGTGGTGGTTTACTTTGATGACATATTGATTTATAGCAGATCTTTGGAGGAACATTTGGAACATTTACGTGCTGTTTTTATTGCACTACGTGATGCACGTTTGTTTGGTAACCTTGGGAAGTGCACCTTTTGCACCGACCGAGTATCTTTTCTTGGCTATGTTGTTACTCCACAGGGAATTGAAGTTGATAAAGCCAAGATTGAAGCTATTGAGAGTTGGCCGCAGCCCAAAACGGTCACACAAGTGAGGAGTTTTCTTGGCCTCGCTGGATTCTATAGGCGTTTTGTGAGAGATTTCAGCACCATTGCTGCACCTCTCAATGAGCTTACAAAGAAAGATGTGCCTTTTCTTTGGGGTACCGCACAGGAAGAAGCCTTCACGGTATTGAAAGATAAGTTGACACATGCTCCTTTACTCCAACTTCCTAATTTTAATAAGATTTTTGAGCTTGAATGTGATGCTAGTGGAATTGGATTAGGAGGTGTGTTATTACAAGATGGCAAACCTGTTGCATATTTTTCTGAAAAATTGAGTGGGCCTAGTCTGAATTATTCTACTTATGATAAAGAATTATATGCTCTTGTTCGGACTTTAGAAACATGGCAACATTATTTATGGCCCAAAGAATTTGTTATACATTCTGATCATGAATCTTTGAAACATATTAAAAGTCAAGCTAAACTGAATCGTAGACATGCTAAATGGGTTGAATTCATTGAGACTTTCCCTTATGTCATTAAACACAAGAAGGGAAAAGAAAATGTTATTGCTGATGCATTGTCTCGTCGCTATACTATGCTTTCACAACTTGACTTCAAAATATTTGGTTTGGAGACCATCAAAGATCAATATGTGCATGATGCTGATTTTAAAGATGTAATGCAGAATTGTAAAGAAGGAAGAATGTGGAACAAGTTCGTCGTTAACGATGGATTTGTGTTTCGTGCTAACAAGCTATGCATTCCAGCTAGCTCTGTTCGTCTTTTGTTGTTGCAGGAGGCGCATGGAGGAGGATTAATGGGACACTTTGGCGTGAAGAAGACGGAGGACGTACTTGCTACACATTTCTTTTGGCCAAAGATGAGACGGGATGTTGAGCGTTTTATTGCTCGCTGTACTACATGTCAAAAAGCTAAGTCACGACTCAATCCTCATGGTTTATATATGCCCTTGCCTGTACCTAGTGTTCCTTGGGAGGATATATTTATGGACTTTGTTTTAGGTTTACCTCGAACAAAGAAGGGGAGGGATAGCATATTTGTTGTCGTGGATAGATTCTCGAAAATGGCACACTTTATACCATGTCATAAAAGCGATGATGCTGTTAATGTTGCTGATTTGTTCTTTCGTGAAATTATTCGCTTGCATGGTGTGCCAAATACTATTGTTTCAGATCGTGATACTAAATTTCTTAGCCACTTTTGGAGATGTTTATGGGCTAAGTTGGGGACTAAACTGCTTTTTAGTACTACTTGTCACCCCCAAACTGATGGACAAACTGAAGTAGTCAATAGAACGTTGTCTACTATGCTTAGGGCTGTTTTGAAGAATAATAAGAAAATGTGGGAGGAATGCTTGCCTCATATTGAATTTGCTTATAATCATTCATTGCATTCTACTACTAAGATGTGCCCTTTTGAAGTTGTTTATGGTTTCCTACCTCGTGCACCTATTGATTTGTTGCCTCTTCCATCTTCGGAGAAGGTTAATTTTGATGCTAAACAACGTGCTGAATTGATTTTAAAAATGCATGAGTTAACTAAGGAAAACATTGAGCGCATGAATGCTAAATATAAACTTGCTGGAGATAAGGGTAGAAAACATGTTGTGTTTGCACCTGGAGATCTTGTTTGGTTACATTTGCGTAAGGATAGATTTCCTGATTTGCGCAAATCAAAGTTAATGCCACGTGCTGATGGTCCCTTTAAGGTGTTAGAGAAAATAAATGATAATGCATATAAACTTGAGCTGCCTGCAGATTTTGGGGTTAGTCCCACTTTTAACATTGCAGATTTGAAGCCTTATTTGGGTCAGGAAGATGAACTTCCGTCGAGGACGACTTCATTTCAAGAAGGGGAGGATGATGAGGACATCAATACAATTGTTACACCCACAGCCCCTGCTGCTATACATACTGGACCAATTACTAGAGCTCGTGCACGTCAACTAAATTACCAGGTACTTTCGTTTCTTGGTAATGATTCTAATGTTCATGAGAATATGATGCTGCCTAAATTGGATACATTTGTTTTGCTTACAAATGAAGGGCCTAGCTTGGAGAAGGATGAACATTGGAGCAAGAACAAGAATGGAGTTACAAGTGATGATTTCAGGACTTTGAAGCCACCATAATGGGTGCATGAAGCCTTGGACGAAATATACAAGATGCCACTTCATAAATTTCGTCCCGAGGCTATTTTAGGTGCTGCGTCACCTTATTATTGGGCCAGGCCCATGTAATTTCGAAATACATAAGTATAGGCTATTTTTAGAGTCCGTATGTGTGGGGAAACAAGAGATAGGGTTGATTTCGGACCCCTCCACCAAGGGCCACGAAATTTCCCCCTCTTCCTCCATATATACAGCCCTTAGGGCATCATTTAGACTTTGGGTTTTGTTTAGATTAAAAGTTCGCCATAGCTGCAACTTCGCGTACTTCGTTTGTGTTCAACGACCAGACAAAGGCGTCACAGAACCCCACCTTGATCAATAAAGCTTTCATCTTATATTCGCAATATCCAGAATCCAATCTTAGTTTCTTACTTGTTCTTCGTTTGCTCGCAGGAAACAGACCCTCGTGGTCAGGTTGATCATGCTCCGGCGTGGTCAATAACCTCTCGGAGTTGGTTTAGCGATTGCTAAGGTGCGACGTCCTCGCACGTTCGTAGTCGGATCGTCAAAGTCGACTTCCACCAAAGCGATATCCATCATCTCATCGAAAGACGGGACACCTTTGCCTCTATCAAACAAGCAAGAATATGATAAAAGCAATCTGAATATTGCGAGTATATATGAGGTATTGATAAAGGTGGGGATCCGTAAGCGGTCTTGGTCTGGTCGTTGGACACAAACGAAGTACACGAAGTTGCAATGGCTAACTTTTAACTAAACAAATCCCAAGGAAAAGCTACTAGATGGATCTACTTATATAGGAGCAAGGGGTGGCGGCCAAGGAGGTGGGAGGACGTCCCAAGGCAGCCTAAAACTAAATCTAGGTCGTACAAGGCCAATGGGCCCAAGTGGAGGTGATGTAACACCTTTGGACTTGTAGTTTGACTCGGATTCTGCTGCAGCATCAGATTGTTTCGTCCACAACTCAACGCTCCGGACGAATTTGAAGGTGATTCCAATTGGGTTGGAAAGTGCACGAAATCTAGTTTCCAACAAAAAAAAGAATCACCCAATTCGGAGTTCGTATAAAAAACTTGTGTGCATTTTGAGTCAGGTATGTCTGTGCAGTCCGAATCTGAATCCAGAACATGAGAGACTTTGATGAGGACATGACTACCTTGGATATGACCAAAAATATTGCATATATGCATATTTGTCAGGTGATTTCTAGTGCAAACTATTCAATAATCTATTTATGTTATCCAGAACAAAAATAGTTCACACACGATCAACCTGACCACGAGGGTCTGTTTCCTGCGAGCAAACGAAGAACAAGCAAGAAACTAAGATTGCAATCTGGATATTGCGAATATAAGATGAAAGCTTTATTGATCAAGGTGGGGTTCTGTGACGCCTTTGTGTGGTCGTTGAACACAAACGAAGTAGGCGAAGTTGCAGCTATGGCGAACTTTTAATCTAAACAAAACCCAAGGAAAAGCTACTAGATGGATCTACTTATATAGGAGCAAGGGGTGGCGGCCAAGGAGGTGGGAGGACGTCCCAAGGCAGCCTAAAACTAAATCTAGGTCGTACAAGGCCAATGGGCCCAAGTGGAGGTGATGTAACACCTTTGGACTTGTAGTTTGACTCGGATTCTGCTGCAGCATCAGATTGTTTCGTCCACAACTCAACGCTCCGAACGAATTTGAAGGTGATTCCAATTGGGTTGGAAAGTGCACGAAATCTAGTTTCCAACAAAAAAAGAATCACCCAATTCGGAGTCCGTATGAAAAACTTGTGTCCGTTTTGAGTCAGGTGTGTCTGTGCAGTCCGAATCTGAATCCAGAACGTGAGAGACTTGGACTCTATCTTCTCTTGGGCCAAAAGTGACGTGAGAGAACTTTTTGGACAGCAAATAAACATCTCTTTCTTCCTTATCTTCATATGTGGATTGTACAAATGTCCCATACACCTGCAATTAGACAAAACACAAAAGTGTGTGAAGTATTTTTGTTCTGGATAACATAAATAGATTATTGAATAGTTTGCACTAGAAATCACCTGACAAATATGCATATATGCAATATTTTTGGTCATATCCAAGGTAGTCATGTCCTCATCATCCTCCCCTTCTTGAAAATAAAGCCGTCCTCGGCGTTGGTTAATCTGAAATGTGGCTAACAAAAGAGACA